>NC_073694.1:83123248-83339857 GCF_029784165.1 Wyeomyia smithii
TGGTCCCTTCCAGCGGCTTACAATAGTCCCCAGTGCCGTTCACGTCCATTTTCGGGCTGTATTCCAACAACGATATCTAAATCAGATTACCACTGGTGGGGTCCAACTCAGATCGAAGGGAAGCCGAACTATTCGCTTTGACGGTCGACCAGGGAATGATCTTCTCTCAACACGGAATGTCCTTTTATAGCGTCACTCAGTGTGGGGAACTTGGGTGATTGGGGAAAGAACCAATCACGTGGAAGCATTTCTGCTTTCATTCTTCGTCGCTAACGTTGGGTGATGAATGCGATGCCAATTGGCTTGCATTGCTAGCCAAAGACTGAATGCGTGAAATCATTTCGTCTATGTTTTTGAAGTCTGAGTTAGGGAAATATACCAATCGTATGAAAAATGTATGTGGATGTTCGACCTTCAAACTTTTCCGCAATTTTCACGGAGTAATAAAAAAAGGTAACTAAAATTATCATGTTATACAAATCTTGTATATTTTAGCTTTCCAACGGTATATTAACTATTGAAATCGGAACAGTTGTTTGAGCGCTATTAGCATCTAAAATCTTCCATTTCGCCAACCAAAAACGTTACACGTTAAATTCAGTTTTCACAAAATGTATCTTAGTATAGTGAAGAAAGACGTAGTCCCACGTCAAAAAAGCCACGGAGTTACAAAAAAATGGTTAACTTCATTAAGGATAGTAATAAATACACGGTTCATACAGTCCGAACTTTTGCCAGGTAAACTGCGTGTTTTTGGCCCGCATACAGGGTAAAAGTTCGCATTTGAGATTTTTTTTTCAAAAAGGGAAATTCTCATGCTACAACAAAACTCGAAAAACTCTGGTACTACGTTTTAAAGACAAAAAGTGCATATATCGCTTGGAAACAAACCCGAATTGTATAATAGTTTATTGAAATAGTTTTGTTGCAAAAACAATTAAGTGCGTACTGTTGCCCCTCATTACTCTACTGTAACATTTTCAAAAAAAAAATTTTTTAAAAAATTGCATCACATTTTTAATATAACTTCCGAACCACACACTATATATTAATAAATTAATTTGATAAGGGAATGAATTTATTCGATTAAAAGCTAAATCAGTTCAAATTATAGAATGTTCCGAAAATTATAAATACATCTTCTTTCTTGAATAAAACAAAAAATACAGGATTTTTCGGGTCATTTTATTCTGAAATATAGATAATAAGTGTTTTCTTTCCGGTTTCGATTCAAGTTGGGATTATTTTTCGTAGGATACGCGAGTTCCGACCATTTTTACCAGTTAAGCCAATCTTTTTTAAATTTTTCAACATTGTCCGCTGGTTTGACATATTTCCTCAGCTTTGCTTTGGTCAAAGCCCAAAAAGTTTCAATAGGGCGAATTTCAGGGCAGTTTGGAGGATTCATCTCCTTTGGGACACATGTGACATTATTTGTTTTATACCACCCTAGTGCATCCTTAGAGTAATGGCAGGAAGCAAGATCGGGCCAAAAGATTGGAGGATTGTTATGCTGCTTAACCATGGGTAACAACCTTTTCTGCAAACACTCTTTCACGTAAATTTTACCATTCATTGTGTCATTCGTAATGAATGGACGAGATATTTTCCCACATTCACAAATGGCCTGCCAAACCATTACCTTCTTGCCGAATTTTTCGGTGTAAATGGCTTTCACTGGTCCAGGGACATCCTTTCCCTTCGGTGATGTATAAAATTGCGGTCCTGGTAGAGTCTTATAGTCCAGTTTTATGTAGGTTTCGTCATCCATGATAACACACCCCATTTTTTTGGTCAGAAGTTTGTCATAAAGCTTCCGAGCTCTCGATTTCACAGATTCAGCTTGTTTTGGATTTCGTTTTGGCTGTTTCTGCTTCCAACGGGTCTGCAGACCCATTCTTCCTTTGGCACGCATAACGTTACTCGCCGAGGTTCCAAGCTTTCTCGCCACATCTCGTACTGATACTGAAGGATGCCGCTTGTAGTATTCCTTAATCTTTTTGTCCGTTGTGGGATCAACAGGCCCGGTTTCTACCACGTCTTGGGGCATCAGTGAATATGCACTCTTCACAATACTTCCGCAATGCGGTTTGAACTGCTCCGACACTTATACCTTCTTCTCTGGCTAATTTTCTTATAGAAAGACCACTCACAATGCCCCATTTGTGAACAATTCACTTTCTTTGCTCGGGAGAAAGGCCACGCTTTTTTAAAATTTCGCACTAAATGTTAGAAACAATGACAGCATCTGTTCTTTTGGATGTAAACAACAGGACGCAGCCAACGTTTGGTTGAATACTGCACGTTATTCGAAATGACGGTTGATCGTAAGTGTATTTATGATTATCGGAACGGTCTATAGTCATGAAGTATTCTAGCAAATAAAGTTCCATTATTTATTATGACAATAATAAATAAAATTAAAGTTAATTCCAATGAATTTCAATAGGAACCCATGCTACAGTGAGCATACGAATCCCATATGAATTGTGGACCCTAGCTTAAAATGTCTGCTCTACAAAATTTGCAAAAGGTATCTAGTTAGTTTGTCCCATTTCAAAAGTAACCGCAAACCATTCCTGTAACGGATATTCAAAAAAATAACATTTCAAAGTTTGAATGTCTTCTTCACACTTCATTTTTTCTAATTTCTACTAGTTGACCCGTCGCACAGTGAGCGACTTCATACGAAATAAATGTCGATAAATGCGCCAAAAACATGGTATTTACATAATTTTGGGGCGCTGAACACGAATCTGACGCTATTTTTTATTTAGAGCCGTCCATAAAACAATAAAATAACACAAACTAATTAGAAATCAAAACAATCATCCTTCTTCGAATGCCTGGATAGTCAGGAAATGTCAGGGAATTTATTTTTCGATCAGGGAAATCAGGGAATATCAGGGAAAACCAAAAAACAATCGAGGCAAAACTTTTACCCGAGACGCGGTTTTTTAAACGGTTTATAAGTTCCAAAACGGTTTTTTTTAGCGTAAAAGGCTGATGCGGTAGCTTTATTGTTTGGTTTAACATCCTATCGAACACTTTTTACTGGGATTTCAAAGTTGCGTTCATCTACGTTGCACTTTTTTGTGCAGAATGCTGAAAATTTTCAGGGAATATCTGGGAATTTAATTGTGAAAACTTTTTCGCCAATCTTCATCTTCAGATTCATCAGCTCTCCTTGATTCAAAAATTGTTTTCTTTAATAAAAATATTACTTCATGTAGAATTTTTTTTTTTTTTTAAGGGGGGATTTGTTAGTAGCTTAAGTATTTATGATAAATATTAGTAAATAATGAGTATGTGTGTCCAATCACAAATGGTGACTTCTCAACACTGTTAGAAATTTGTAATTTTAATTGTTAGGACTTGTTTGCTTTCGCAATTAGGACTTATCATTCGTAGGGATTTAAACCTACTTGTCAGAAAAGGGGAAGTAAACTTACAACTAACTTAATTGCTAACTTATTGGCTATAAAGAGAGCTTATCGTAGCAATTGAGGATTGCAACGATTTTTGTCGAAAATTGTTAATAATTTTATTTGACATAGCTTCTAATGGTTCAACACCAGTAAGTCTATGTAATTCGAGTGTACCAAACCAAGGAGGACGCTTCAAAATCATTTTATTCTTAAAAAATAAAATTTATTTTATTCTGAATCCTTTGGAGCGTTTTCTTCCTTGTTGAACAGCAACTTGACCAGATCGGTACAGCATAAAGCATTGCTGGTCTAAAAATTTGTTTGTAAATCAAAAGTTTGTTCTTTAAACAAAGTTTAGAATTCCTGTTAATGAGAGGATATAAACATCTCGTATATTTGATGCACTTGGCTTGTATACTCTCAATGTGCTCTTTGAAAATAAGTTTTTTATCATAAATTAGTCCCAAGTACTTAACCTTGTCGGACCAACTTAAAATAACCCCATTCATCTTGACAACGTGATTATTGTTTGGCTTGAGGAAAGAAGCCCTAGGCTTATGCGGAAAAATTATCATTTGAGTTTTAGAAGCATTGGGAGAGATTTTCCACTTTTGCAAGTAGGAAGAAAAAATATCTAAACTTTTCTGCAATCGACTGCATATGACACGAAGACTTTTTCCTTTTACGGAAATGCTTGTGTCATCGCAGAACAATGACTTTGTGCATCCTGGAGGCAAATCAGGAAGATCTGAAGTGAATATGTTGTACAGGACTGGACCCAAGACTGAACCTTGAGGCACACCTGCTCTGACAGGAAATCTATCAGATTTTGAATTCTGATAGACAACCTGCAGAGTTCGATCAGTAAGATAATTTTTTAAAATTTTGATTGGGAAAATTGGAAAATTAAAAGTTTGCAATTTAGCAATCAAACCTTTATGCCAAACACTGTCGAATGCTTTTTCTATGTCTAAAAGAGCAGCTCCAGTGGAATAACCTTCAGATTTGTTAGCTCGTATCATATTAGTAACTCTGAGCAATTGATGAGTTGTGGAATGCCCATGGCGAAATCCAAACTGTTCATCTGCAAAAATTGAATTTTCGTTGATGTGTGACATCATTCTGTTAAGAATAATTCTCTCAAACAGTTTACTTATTGAAGAAAGCAAACTGATTGGTCGATAACTTGAAACTTCAGCTGGGTTCTTTTCCGGTTTTAAAATGGGAGTAATTTTTGCATTTTTCCATAATTTGGGAAAATATGCAATTTTGAAGCTGCAATTGAAAATTTTCACTAAAAAATCCATTGTGCTCTCAGGGAGATGTTTGATTAGTATATTAAAGATTCCATCGTCACCAGGTGCTTTCATATTTTTGAAATTTTTAATAATTGATTTAATCTCATTCAAGTTAGTTTCAATTATTTCTGCAGGTAAAAAATTCTGGGAAGAAATTAAATCAAATTGACGTGTGACTTCATTTTCAATTGGACTCACAAAATTCAAATTTGAGTTATGAACACTCTCAAACTGCTGAGCAAGTCTTTGAGCCTTTTGTTCATTGGATACAAGAAAACGTTCACCATCTTTTAAAACTGGAATAGGCTTTGAAGGTTTCTTAAGAATCTTCGAAAGCTTCCAAAAGGGTTTAGAATATGGTTTCAATTTTTCAACTTTAGTCTCAAAATTTTGATTTCTCAGAAGAGTAAATCTATGTTTAATCTCTTTCTGTAAATCTTTATAAATAGTTTTAAAAACAGGGTCACGAGAACGTTGATATTGACGTCTGCGGACATTTTTCAAACGAATTAGAAGTTGAAGATTTTCGTCCATTATTAGTGAATCAAATTTCACTTGAGCCTTTGGAACAGAATAATTCCTGGCATCAACAATTGCACATTTTAATGCTTCCAAAGCGGAATCAATATTCACTTCGTTTTGCAAATCAAGCTCATTATTGAAATTTCTCTCAATATAATTTTTGTATCTTTCCCAATTAGCTTTGTTATAATTAAAAACAGAGCTCATAGGGTTTAAAACTGATTCATGTGATAAAGAAAAAGTTATTGGAAGATGGTCAGAATCAAAGTCAGCATGTGTGATCGAATCACTACATACATGACTTTGATCTGTCAGCACCAAATCAATTGTTGAAGGGTTTCTTACAGAAGAAAAGCATGTAGGACTAATCGGAGACAAAATAGAATAGTATCCTGAAGAACAATCATTGAATAAAATTTTGCCATTGGAATTACTTTGAGAATTATTCCATGAACGATGTTTAGCGTTAAAATCGCCGATTATGAAAAATTTTGAACGATTTCTGGTGAGTTTTTGTAAATCACCTTTAAAATAATTTTTGAGCTCGCGTGTGCATTGAAATGGTAAATATGCTGCGGCAATAAATAAAATCCCAAGTTCAGTTTGAACTTCAATTCCCAAAGTTTCAATAACTTTCGTCTCAAGATGGGGAAGAGCACGATGTTTGATTCGGCGATGAATAACAATTGCAACTCCACCGCCGGAACCCTGAATCCTATCATATCTATGAACCAAGTAATTGGGATCATATTTTAATTTTATGTTAGGTTTCAAAAATGTTTCAGTAATAATTGCAATATGCACATTATTTACTGTTAAAAAATTAAAAAGCTCATTCTCATTGGCCTTCAATGAGCGAGCATTCCAATTTAATATTTTAATTGTTTTATTTAAAATCATTGCTAAATTTTAAATTAGAAACAATTTTAATAGTAAAATTTGTGCCTATTTGAATGGCTTCAAACATTGATTTTGCCTGCAACATGGCGTTCATAAGATCGAACATTGCCTGTTGCAAACAAGAAAGTTTACCTGCCGTAATAGGCCCCAGGCAGTTGACATTAGAAAAAATATTTTCGGTAGCAATGTTAGCTGGAGTGATAGGTGTACAATTATTTTCTAGCGTGTTTTGCTTATCCATATTAACGGTCATTTTCGAACTACCAACACTAGGCGGTATAATGTTCGAACTACCTGTAACCTGTGCATAAGTTAAACGGGTATGCAAAGGAGTAGGTAAACTATGCGTCACTGGTACGCTTGGAGAATTTTGTTTTGAAGTTGGTTTTAATTGAGAAATTGAATTTTGTTTACCTTGCCTTGCCTTAACAATTGCTAAACGGACTGGGCATTGATAAAAATTTGACATATGGTTGCCGTTACAATTCGCACAGCGAAAATTTTTACTCTCTTTCACAGGACATGTGTCCTTTTTGTGAGAAGAGTCTCCACAATTAAGACATTTTTGGTCCATGTTACAGAATTTGGAACCATGGCCATAACGTTGGCAAGTACGGCATTGGGTGATATGCTTTTCACCTCCGCCATACTTCTTATAAATTTCCCACTTTACACGCACATTATACAAAGCATGTGCTTTTTCAAAAAATTTTAAGTTGTTAACCTCATTGCGGTTAAAATGAATTAAATAATTAACAAGGAAAATTCCAGTTCTCTGACTGTTTTCGCCTCGTGATTTTTGTTTCATTAGAATTACTTGGGTAGGGGCTATGCCAAGTAATTCTGTTAAAGTAAGTTTGATCTCATCAACGGTTTGATCGTTGGTGAGACCTTTCAAGACAACCTTGAACGGCTTGGCGTTCTTGGTGTCATATGTAAAAAATTTGTACATCTTGTCAGTTAAATACTGAACAAGACGATCACGACCCTTTACTGAGTCGGCTAATAAGTGGCATTCACCTCTACGGCCAATTTGATAGGTAACTTTAACGTCAGAAACAAACGTTGAAAGTTCCTTTTTGAATATATTAAATTCAGAAGAAATAGTTACCACAATAGGTGGAACTTTCTCCTTTTTTAAAGATTTTATATTTTGTATAGTTTCATTAGTGGTAACTTCCATTTCACCAGCTTCTTGCTCAGGCAAAACATCAAAAGGATTGTCACTACAGACACTCGATGTGTCAGAAAGAGATGCCTCTTTCCTCTTTCCTCCCCGCAGCGATGCGAGGTTTCTTTTTCCGTCCAGCCATTTCAGGTGATACGAAAAAAGTTAAAACAAATGTTAAATTCAAAAGTAGGTAGTCTTGAAAAAGACTGATGGGAAATAACTTTCAGGTAGTCTTTAAAAGACACACTGACAAAACACAAACTTTGAAGCTATAGGCAGTCAAAGACCAGTCCACAAGCAACCGAAAAAACGTCTGATCTGTAGGACAGTTCAAGACGCACTGATGTAGAAATTTTCTTATAATTACTACCGTGAGGCGTCCTAATTCTGCGCGGCTCCTAACTCTGCGCACTTCGCACCAAAATGTTGATGCCGTTTAGTAAGAAAAGAAACATAAGCAGAAAGTTAACAGTTAATATATAGGAAATCACTTCCAAACTTCATATTTGAAAATCTGCTTTTAATTGAAATTTTTTACCATTTTAATACGAAGTGCGCAGAATTAAGAACCGCGCAGAACTAGGGCGCCTTACGGTATTCACCTTTGCATCAGAGTTCGTGAAACGGTTTACTAATTCTTGTTTTTTTTTTTTTTTCAACTAAACATTCAAGGGGGCCCTCACTCTGGAAGATCGACAAATAATGAATTTTTGTGATTTTTTTCGGACGTTTAACGTATAATGAAGTGTTCGGCTACTTTGGCTATTCATTGAGGTACATATATTTGAAGATGTATTTTTTAATTCATCAAATACCAAAGAAATGAGCGGTATTAGATCAGATGTGAAATTTAAAATCGCATTTCGCTCAAAATTTTTGCCCGGTGGATTTCCATTAAACCTGATATCATGTTATCTACCTGATCAAAAACGAATTCTCTGGCATCCCCTGAATTTGCATGTTTCCATGTGAAGGTCATTATGTTGCCAGCTTTTGAGTCAATTTTTTTGGTGAACTATTTTGGTATGGTTACCATCACGAACTTATCAAAGCGATACAATGACCACGAACATAATATCAGTCAACGCCTTCAGCGGCAGGCCAATGCGACATTGAAAAATTGTGCAATGGCAAGAGATGGCGCTGTTCACAGTGGTAATAAAATCGAAATTGTTTTTCCTACATAACTCCATTGTGACTTTCTACCATTCGTCCATGAGCCCGTTTAATGATATGAACCCTTGTATTTAAAAAACGCGGGACTGATCAGTATTCAATTCTATAATAGCTGATGTATCTCAACTACTTTGAATATTATACATTCCATTAGCGTGGCAAGGGGTGAGGGAGGTCAATTTGTTAACTTCTAAATGCCTAACGTTATCACCGTACCAATTTGTATATGTGGATTGTTTCTTGAGGCATGTTTCTATTGGTAATACTCAGAGGGAGAGATATGCGAAGAGAATGTTGTGAGCCAATCGAACATGTCAAAATCAAAGCCAAACCAACAAAAAAGGCAACATATTGAGAGGTATTGCAATCAGGAACAATAAAAGATATATTCATTTTCACACGTTTTTCATGTTCACAAAGATCTGAAAATGCTCCAAAATTGCTCTATCACAGTGATTTTTAACTGGTGGTTCATAAATCTTTTGTATGGTCAACAAAATAATAATCAAATATGATGAAGGTATAAAAAATTAAACATGAAAATTGACACCTTCACGGTTTTTGTGATGCACGTTGAAATATTATACGATTGATCCATTGATATATTATTTCGTTGAAATATTATTCACTTGTTTGAATATGAAAGGTCTAGTGAAAAAAAAATGAATATTAATACGAAAAATACCGAATTACGCAACTTGCTAATTCCAACAACAACAACAAGCACTCAATGTGATTAGGTTAAGTTTACACAAATTACATAGAAAAATTTGGATTCCAACGGTAAATTTTGATTAATAGTTATATTTAGGTTGCTTACTTGTTTTTTTCGCCTTAAAATTTCGAAGGAATCACTCTTTTTCTCTAAAATTTCACTAGCTCAAAAAATATACAGCTATCCAAGGAGCGTGTTTTAACCGCCCTAACCAGAGATGCCAGATGTTTTTGGAAAAGTCTGCAACTGCTCGAAAAACTGTCAACTTCTGCTTGAGTGCGCATACACGTTCAATCATTTTAACTCTAAATTTCGTTAAATCCTACTCAATTTCGTAAAAACTGAATCTACCCTAAGACGAGTATTGCGCACTTCCCACCATAATGGACTTACAGTTTGAAAGTACAACAACAAAAAAGTGTGCATCAAAGTGCTCATTGACACTTATTATTTCGTTTTCGCAACGGTACTACACCGTTCCCAGAGTTACAAGGTAAAAAGTGTAACACGGTGCAACTACAGGCGAACTTCGATATAAGGTACCCTCGTTATAAAGTACCTTCGATATAGCGTCACTCGATATAAGGTACATTTTACCTCGATATAAGGTACACATTTTTATTATGTTACAAAGAACTCCGAAATTGGTATGGAAACTTCTATAAACAATATATTGGTTATCTTGCAACGTCTCTGGTTACCATTGATCATTTGGGGAGTGTCCATAAAATACTCCACACTTAGCGGAAGTTTGAAAACCCGTCCGAAAAATTCAATGTTGCTGAAAAAACATGATATAGCGTGGTTTAACATTGATGGGAACGGAGCAGCTGATAAAAAAATTTACTTAAAGTTTGATCACTGGAGAATTTGTTTGAAATTTGAAAAGACAAAATTTTATTAGAACTCGAATTGCTAGAAATGTTTCAAAAAGGTGCATTTTTTATCAAAAACATCATAAAACCCATGAAAAAGTTGGAAATATGCTTAAGGTATGTTCGGCAGAATGATGTATTTCTCAAATATGTAAAAATGTTCAGAATACACTAAGGTCATTTTTTACGCGGGGGATGCGTTCCAAATTTGTATAAGCCCGCGTAAAAACGACTTTTTTGAGTTGCAAATATAACAAAGAAAACCGTCCTAAAACGTTGAACCCCGTTTGAATATGATAGTGGTTAATCTTGAGACCAAAATTCAATATTTTAAATTTTGAGTATTCACACCAAAAATTGTGAATTTTTTTGAAAACTGATTTATGATCACTCGTGGCCTAAAACGGGAAACGTGATTGAAATGAGGTCGATATCTTGTACCGTTTTTGAGTAATGGAGAAAAACAACCCGCGTACAAAAACCACGTAAAAGCGATCTTACTGTATAGTAGGCCTCTGAAATCACACCCAAAAAAGTTGATTGGTATTTTTTGATTTTATAAAACTACCTGTATGTGGTTAATATTCAAGGGATAAAATCAAAGCGTCTTTAGCAAAAATTTTCGGCATAATATTACCTGCAACTTTGCTAAAGACTTAACTTTGATTTAATAAGTAATTAAAATAAATTAATTTCATTGCACTTTTAGCAGATTAATCAAAAATCTTTTTGCATCAAAAGTTTCCCCTCAAGATAAACAAAAACTTTGTCGAATACACTATAGCATTTAAATAGCATTTTCACACTCAAAAGGTTGACGATCACGTTTTTCACGTTTTAAACCAGTGTGCAAAGTGCAACTTTAGGCCATGTGTAAAGAAAAGTAAGTTCAAACGGTCATTTTTAAATGAAATGAAGAAAATGCAGATTCCGAAATCCTGAAGGACGAGGAAATTGTTGAAAAAGTTGTCAACCCGTAAGCAGATATTCATGGTTCTTATAGATCGGAACAAAAAATAAATAACAACGAGAAGAAGAATAAAAGAAGCAGTTTCAATAAAAAGTCTGTACGAATGTGAATTAATGTTGAAAAAAATAGTGATAATAACGTAACGTTTCAAATTGTACTTAAAACAAGTCGATTAACACTTATAGTTGGATTCTATTCCCAAAATAAACTATACGTAGACAAATGACAACAAAATAAAGTATTTGAAGCCCTATTGTTGAAAATGTTTCATGATTCGATATAAGGTACAACTTAAAAATCGAAATGTACCTTATATCGAAGTTTGCCTGTATATCTCAAAAACGAGTTTACCATCACCCACTATCGACCTTTTTACGTACGAATGTGTTAGTGCCACTATTTGAGGAAAAATTCACAAATAGCGGTTTTGTTTGGTGGGGTTTTACAACTTGAAAAACAACATCAATAACAAACGTACAAGCAGGGAAACGTCACCCGTAAATTGCCTAATGCTAATCGGCCACATTAGCGGCTATGTGGGAAACGCTCAAAAGGAGCTGTCATTGTCATTTGTTCTTGGGCTCATCTAACCTGCAAAGTCGAAAAAAATCAGAAACATGGAACATAACGCCCACCAGCGATCATTTAGTTTTGTTCGAGTTACTCGAAACGAAATGCGCAATGTCACCCCTGTATTCTGTATAATTTCTGTATCGTGGTCAAAAAATCAGTATAATACAGTAGAGTGCCTATATATAACTAGAGTGGCGCCGTGTCATCCAAAGTAACGCTGGTAACACTGGTGATACTGAACATCCGTTCTCTTTTCCCCACACGTGTTTGATAGGTTGTTTGTTCAATTGGAATGACACCGACAGATAATTTTTATTCCAATTTTGACAGTGTCGCCACTCTATATGTTTACAGGCACTCTATAATACAGAAAAAGCAGCCCTGCCACGGATAGATTTTTTTCGCTTTTCGACCAAATTCTTCCGGTTTTTCGAGCAGTTGCAGAGATTTTTCAAAAACATCTGGCATCTCTGATCACCCTACACGCTCGGCCATTTTTATTCTAAATCGAGTAAATTTTTACTCAATTTCGTTGAAAATGGATCTACCCTAAACCACAGATAACAGACATCCAAGCTAATTTTGCTTCATGGGTAAAAAGACGAAACGGTTTTTTAGCATGTCGCAATACGCAGTATGGTGGCGCTAGGAACATTTAGTGGTCAATGATTCGATAAAATCGATAGTTTTCCAGCTCTTATCGATATTATTGCAATAAGAAACGTTGCCGTACTTTAATGTAGAAATTTTGAGCAATCGACAATTTTATCCAATCCCAGTTAATATTTGCGATAAATTTGTTTTTTGAAGTGTTGATATAAAAAAAATACGCAAACCTCACAAAAACAGTGTTATATCGTTGCAAAAACAGCGACTCTACTATTTGTGAGAATTTTCATGCGTCTGGCAGCTATAATCCAGCGCTGCCATCACTAAAGTGGCTAAAGTCGCAAGTTGCAGAAAGATGTCGTTGACATTCCAAACGAGTAAGATTTTGAAATCTTACACACGATTTCTGGAGTTTTTTGTTCTAGCTTGGATATCTGTTATCTGTACCTAAACAAAGTACCCTATCAACCACTCTTTATACTCCTTTATGAAACTATAACTATGCATCAAAACACCGTTAGAATTATCAATGATATAACCTAGTTCATTTATTTATCAATTCAAAATTCTATGATTATTTCATCCGACTTTTGTTAACATGAATTAAGAACGTTTTGTTACTATACTTATTATGCTAACGGTACGAAAATGCACCGGATGCAGAGTGTTACGTTGGTTAACAGAAGTGTTCCTTTCGTCGGTTTAGATGTCATTGACTATCTTATGATAGAACTCTGTTTTGTAGTTCTAAGGATAAAAAATGTGGTTTGAAATTACAACATAAGTTTTTCGGGAGTTAAAAATAGTAAAACAATTGAAATTGTTTGTATTTTCTAGTACATGTTGATGTTGGATAGAATTTTCGAATTGAGTACACTAAAGTCGCTTTTTATGCGGGGGATACATGCCGCGTAAAAAACCGCGTAAATTCCGGAATCCGCGTAAAAAAAACCCGCGTACATTCTGCAATCCGAGTGAAGAGGAACCGAAATCCGCAAGAAAAAAAAATACCGCGTAAATTCCGGAATTCACGTAAAAAACCGCGTAAAAAGCGACCTTAGTGTATAGATATTGCAAATCAGGTTCTGAAGGTTCGTGATAATCTTATCGTAGTAATATAGTTTTGTGCATTCTTCCGATTAATACACCTTCAGAAGGGTCTGACGGCATATATCGTATGTAGGTACGGTAGGCAGCCTATACACCAGAAAGACGCAGAGACACTCACCGTTAAGGCAACTGTCAACATCAAAACGGATAACGGCAATGCAAAATTATACAGCTCGCCCGTTTTGATGTTGACAGTTTCCTCAACGGTGAGTGCTTTGTCATTTCTCTAATCTACAGTTTCACTAAGGTACAGTACGGGCGTCTCGCTCAGTTCGTAAAGCGATAAGACATCGTGTGGTGCGCCGCAGTCTCTTACCGAAGAAAAAAAAGAAAAGAAACCTCTCGTCGTTTCAGTAAAAAGCGCGTGTACAGGAAGTCTGTGTACACGAGAAAGTCTCACGAGCTGTAGCGCACGAGCTGTATCAAGTATGTACAGTACGGGCGTCTCGCTTAGTTCGTAGTGCGATGAAACATCGCCTTGCGCATCGCAATCCGAACCGAAAGAGAAGCGAAAGAGCAACCTGCAAATTGCATGTAACGTGTCTCGTCTCGTCGCACATACATGGAAATTCTACGAGCGAGAGAAAGATTTCTCTCGTCGCTTGAAAAAAAAGCGCGTGCACGGGAAGTCTGGTGAAAAGTCACTTATCTCTATAAAAAACTACCTGCACGCTTATTTTTTATTACTCTAATCTGAGTAAGATATCACTCATTTTTGTTGAAAGTGGAGGTACCCAAATCTGAGTATTTTGCGATTACTCACTTCTGAGTAAAGCTTCCATACGCCAAAAACTGAGTAAAACCTACTCTGCTTATGCAAGCCAGATATTAATAAAATGGGTAGAAAATACCCAGTTTGAGTAAAATAAAATTTTATGTCTGGGGTTTTTGTAAACCTGACCCAATGAATAAAATAATTTTAAAACATTCGAAAACTTATATTTATTTCACACTAAAACTTTATAAATGTTTTAAAGTCACGTCTGTGTCTTCAGTCTAAATGGCTTCATTGAATGGGGCACATGGGGATATATATTTCCAAACCCTCTGCGATAAGAAATTGTTGTTTCGATGACAGCTTAAATACTTACTGCTAGCCAATGAATAGGCGCGATGCCAACTGTTCTTCAGATGATAACTCAAAACTGAGTTAACATGGTCAGTATTAAAATCTAAGTAAATGTTACCCATCTTGATTACTCGCTTTTTGACATTTTGCATAAAAGTACCAAACTAAGTAGATCTAAATTAGATTAGAGTAATAACAACCGAGTGTGTGAGTTCCTCATTTCAAATACAGTATGAATTGGCCAAACTGAGTAACTGTTACTCAATTTCGTTAATTTGACGCTCCTACGTCAAAGAAAACTATTAGAATTTCGGAAATGAAATTTGAAAACACTATAAGAAGAATCGTTGAAATGTAATAGATTTATTTCCTAACAAGTTAAAAATTAATATTTTATATTTTTTTCGTATCTTCGGCATTGATAACTTCGCGGAAAGAAGCGTGAACCCAGTTGGGTCCAAGTATTATTATTGTTATTGATACTGCGTATAGCAACAACCGGTGTTCACAGCATACGGACGGACGAACATGTTTTGTATAGTCAGTGAAAACAGTCCTACAATACTCACCGAAGATGGAGCACCTTCAGGTCTCTCAGAATCACATTCCAGTTGAGGAAAAAGTTCAGCAATATTTCAGACTAATTCTTGTTGATCTGCAGCAGATGGATATCTGTAAAATCAATGAAAAAAAACCTTCACACAAGTTTTTTTGAGTTACTTATCGAATGCATGAATCTATTAAAATTTGTATTTTGCACAACCAATCACGAAATCAGCGTTTGAATCGCGGGAAAAAAAATAAACGGTTACACAACACTAAGTAAAACTGAGAAATATATACTCAGTTTAGTTAATCAATGTTAAGCCTGTAGTACACTCTTTGTCTAATGGTCAAATATTTGATCTTCTGACATAATGGTCAAATTTATTTGACATCATGGTTGTTGTTTGCCCGTGTTTGCCCCATGTAAAAATTGGAGAGTGACAAACAATTACATTTGACCAAATTTTTATCTGTCAAAAAGTGGCAAATATTTGACGCTTGGTCAAAGAGTGTAATACAGGCTTTACTCATTTTTTGACATTTTGCAGCAAGATACAAAATTAAGTACTTTTTACTAAATTTTACTCTAAATTGTGCAGAAGTTACTCAGTTTTATATTTTCATTTTGAATGTCAAAAAATGAGTAACACTCTTGCTAACTTATTAACTATTACTCAGTTTCTATATTTTGCTGTTTCACTCATTTTTTAATAACCGATCATTTTGTCTCTTCGGTCTGCATGTCCAAAGCGTCCAAACATTGATTGCCTGAACCTAGTTAAAAAGAACTGAAATGAATAAAATTGTAGCTACATTTGATGGCGCGTTGTGTTGTAAACTTGAAGGTAAGATATCCCAATGTAAAACCTTAAAAAAATAACTATGAACCGTTATCGTAGGATTCCGTTGTCATCTTCCTCTCATGTGAAATATTGGTCCTGGGATGAGTGGAGGAGGAAGGATTCCATTTCAATATAATACACAATGCAGACATATTCAAAAATCAATAGCTCGGCTCAGACCCTGCTTTCAAGCCCCATATTTGACATGGTGATGGGCCAGGGTATGCAGAACATATCTGGGGTGGTGTCGTTGATGTGTTTTTTCATGTTTCATATAAAAATTTTTGAATTACTTTTTCAAGTATGGCGGTACAAAATGTGACATATTCAAAAATCAATAGCTCGGCTCAGACCCTGCTTTCAAGCCTAATATTTGACATGGTGATGGGCCAGGGTATGCAGAACATATCTCGGATGGTGTCGTTGATGTGTTTTTTCATGTTTCATATAAAAATTTTTGAATTACTTTTTCAAGTATGGCGTTACAAAATGTGACATATTCAAAAATCAATAGCTCGGCTCAGACCCTGCTTTCAAGCCTAATATTTGACATGGTGATGGGCCAGGGTATGCAGAACATATCTGGGGTGGTGTCGTTGATGTGTTTTTTCATGTTTCATATAAAAATTTTTGAATTACTTTTTCAAGTATGGCGGTACAAAATGTGACATTCAAAAATCAATAGCTCGGCTCAGACCCTGCTTTCAAGCCTGATATTTGACATGGTGATGGGCCGGGGTATGCAGAACATATCTGGGGTGATGTCGTTGATGTGTTTTTTCATGTTTCATATAAAAATTTTTGAATTACTTTTTCAAGTATGGCGGTACAAAATGTGACATATTCAAAAATCAATAGCTCGGCTCAGACCCTGCTTTCAAGCCTCATATTTGACATGGTGATGGGCCAGGGTATGCAGAACATATCTGGGGTGGTGCCGTTGATGTGTTTTTTCATGTTTCATATAAAAATTTTTGAATTACTTTTTCAAGTATGGCGGCACAAAATGTGACATATTCAAAAATCAATAGCTCGGCTCAGACCCTGCTTTCAAGCCTAATATTTGACATGGTGATGGGCCAGGGTATGCAAAACATATCTCGGATGGTGTCGTTGATGTGTTTTTTCATGTTTCATATAAAAATTTTTGAATTACTTTTTCAAGTATGGCGGTACAAAATGTGACATATTCAAAAATCAATAGCTCGGCTCAGACCCTGCTTTCAAGCCTCATATTTGACATGGTGATGGGCCAGGGTATGCAGAACATATCTGGGGTGGTGTCGTTGATGTGATTTTTCATGTTTCATATGAAAATTTTTGAATTACTTTTTCAAGTATGGCGGTACAAAATGTGACATATTCAAAAATCAATAGCTCGGCTCAGACCCTGCTTTCAAGCCTGATATTTGACATGGTGATGGGCCAGGGTATGCAAAACATATCTGGGGTAGTGCCGTTGATGTGTTTTTTCATGTTTCATATAAAAATTTTGAATTACTTTTTCAAGTATGGCGGTACAAAATGCGACATATTCAAAAATCAATAGCTCAGCTCAGACCCTGCTTTCAAGCCTGATATTTGACATGGTGATGGGCCAGGGTATGCAAAATATATCTGGGGTGGTGCCATTGATGTGTTTTTTCATGTTTCATATAAAAATTTTTGAATTACTTTTTCAAGTATGGCGGTACAAAATGTGACATATTCAAAAATCAATAGCTCGGCTCAGACCCTGCTTTCAAGCCTAATATTTGACATGGTGATGGGCCAGGGTATGCAGAACATATCTGGGGTGGTGTCGTTGATGTGTTTTTTCATGTTTCATATAAAAAATTTTGAATTACTTTTTCAAGTATGGCGTTACAATATGTGACATATTCAAAAATCAATAGCTCGGCTCAGACCCTGCTTTCAAGCCTAATATTTGACATGGTGATGGGCCAGGGTATGCAGAACATATCTGGGGTGGTGTCGTTGATGTGTTTTTTCATGTTTCATATAAAAATTTTTGAATTACTTTTTCAAGTATGGCGGTACAAAATGTGACATATTCAAAAATCAATAGCTCGGCTCAGACCCTGCTTTCAAGCCTCATATTTGACATGGTGATGGGCCAGGGTATGCAGAACATATCTGGGGTGGTGTCGTTGATGTGTTTTTTCATGTTTCATATAAAAATTTTTAAATTACTTTTTCAAGTATGGAGGTACAAAATGTGACATATTCAAAAATCAATAGCTCAGCTCAGACCCTGCTTTCAAGGCTGATATTCGACATGGTGATGGGCCAGGGTATGCAGAACATATCTGGGGTAGTGTCGTTGATGTGTTTTTTCATGTTTCATATAAAAATTTTTGAATTACTTTTTCAAGTATGGCGGTACAAAATGTGACATATTCAAAAATCAATAGCTCAGCTCAGACCCTGCTTTCAAGCCTGATATTTGACATGGTGATGGGCCAGGGTATGCAAAACATATCTGGGGTGGTGTCGTTGATGTGTTTTTTCATGTTCCATATAAAATTTTTTGAATTACTTTTTCAAGTATGGCGGTACAAAATGTGACATATTCAAAAATCAATAGCTCGGCTCAGACCCTGCTTTAAAGCCTAATATTTGACATGGTGATGGGCCAGGGTATGCAGAACATATCTGGGGTGGTGTCGTTGATGTGTTTTTTCATGTTTCATATAAAAATTTTTGAATTACTTTTTCAAGTATGGCGGTACAAAATGTGACATATTCAAAAATCAATAGCTCGGCTCAGACCCTGCTTTCAAGCCTAATATTTGACATGGTGATGGGCCAGGGTATGCAGAACATATCTGGGGTGGTGCCGTTGATGTGTTTTTTCATGTTTCATATAAAAATTTTTGAATTACTTTTTCAAGTATGGCGGTACAAAATGTGACATATTCAAAAATCAATAGCTCGGCTCAGACCCTGCTTTCAAGCCTAATATTTGACATGGTGATGGGCCAGGGTATGCAGAACATATCTGGGGTGGTGCCGTTGAAGTTTTTTTTCATGATTCATACGCTGCCATTGGTATCCGCTGTCCCTGCATCAGCTGGCCCAACTGCTATCGTTGCTGGGATCCGCTGCAAATAGTGCACTATCCATTGCTACGCCACAGCTGTGGCCGCTGTTCGCTATCGCTGGTATCCACTGCACTGCTAGTGCTGCTGCTAAGGGAGGACGACTGCTGTTGTCGCTGTCTAGAACTATTATGAGCGGCTTCGGCTGAAACAGGCTCTTATATAGGCCAAATAGCATGCTTTCAATTGCAAAGTATATGTTTCTGTCGACCGTGCTTGGGAAGCAATCATATAACGACCAATCAGAGGTCGAATTTTTCGTTTTGACAAGGCTTGACTATTTTCAATAGTACAATAGTTCGAATAATAAAATTACAATTATCTTATTTTGGGAAGAATCTTAGAGGATTTTCCAATCTATTGCTGCAAGAACGAAGAAAATCCATCGAATACCAACCGATTTATTAGCATTTGAAATTGGACGTATTTTTCACTTTTTTCGGTTTTAGATTTTCATTTCACATCCCTATGTAGCCGAACTTCCTGAGAGAAGTATTCTACTTAAAAAAATTTTTTGCAGGTGAAAAGTGAACGGTGAATGGGTACCTACGGGCAACGTGACGGCGCTAACGTCGCACGCAAGTCGGCTAACTCTTATGTAGTTGATAAGATAACTTTTATTGCTGATCGCATTAAATGGTGCGGGAGCCTCCCAGCGGGAGGTGCAAATAGAACCTAATTGTTAGATTCGAAGCTCGCCGACTAGATTAACTTGGTTCTCGAGTCACACTCACAGCGACGTGGCAGTTCTTTCGCAGTGCAGTTAGTGTGACTCAACAATGAGACATTTAGAATTTTTTATATTACTCACAAAGAAACTTATAGAGAACATTTTTTGGCAAAGCATTCGGATGTGAATAATTAAAATATGTTTTATTCGTTTTTAAACAACGGCAATTTAATTCTTTTCCGTATAGACTTGAAATTAAAATATTGTTTGATTTCTTAAAATTCTACCAGATGTCGCTTTTTACGTACATAAATAATGGTTCATATATCGGCTTATCGCTTGAATCGACCTTTTCTGCTTGAATGGGCTTTTTCTGCGTAGCTTGATGGAAACCGCCGGATTACATTTGGACTGTCGGTCCATTTATGCGTTGCTCTACCTTCTTCTTGTGAATAGTAAAAAGGGAGACTTACACTGCTGTTAGAAGGTTCTTCATTACCTTCGTTAACGTTTTGCGTGCTTCGCACTAGTGGCGGAGTAATCAATCGTTCTGCTGAAGTTTTGCGTTCTGTTCCAAAATCAGTCGTGACGGTGTAAATTTTAATTTTTTGCCGGAATTGAATTCCGCGCCTTTTGGAAAACACCCACGCACTGGCACTTGGAAACAGAAGGCAAACAACCGAAAACACATCACTTCACTTTGTTCGGTGCCATTGACTTAGTTTTCACCCCTCTTCAGCGGGGACTTTTTACAAATTTTTGCCTTGTTTGGGCGTTTCTTCTTCGCACAAAACACTTTTTTCCTCTTCTATGGGGATAAACACGCACGCGCAACGTATCTTCGCCGCGAGAAACCGTCGCGAAAACCTAAAAAAATCGCGAAAACCGGAATGTGAACGGCGAGTTTCCATTCCGGTTTGTTTACATAAAATAGTCATTGATCATTCCGCATAGGAATGACGTCATCGCCGGTTGACGTCTCCAAACGATGCCGTGCTGCCAGAAACGATAAGATGGATTCGGATTAGAAACTGATCGTTTGTGGTAAGGCAATGTAATGTATGTACGGTGCGGCCGAATGTGGATATGTATGAATGTGCGTCATCGGAACCGAATGTTGTGTATTCGGAGTCTTGCATAGTACTGGGGTTTCAGATTTTAACCACCAGGGCGATAAAATTGAATTCCTTAGGAAATATTTTTATTATTTACCGCATTATGCGAGACATTCTTTGGTCCCTCTCAAACGTCTCAGTATGGGAGATGCTTTTGAGATGAACAGGGACAGAAAGACATGGTCCAGAATGTTGACGATGACGTGGGATGGGTGCCAGACGGAGTGTGTGAATGTGTGATTGGATATGCATGAGTGAACGAATAAAAGTTGGTGTGGTTGAATGAGAAGCAATGTTCTAGAGTTAACTCAAAATGTGAGTCGAATTGCAAATGGCGATTGGAATGAAAGGGTATGTATGAAAGAGAGAATAGAATGAGTGGTTCGAAAATTAACTCCAGCTCAGGTATCGAGTGTTGGCACCGTAAGAACACGAAAGTTGGACAGTCGATAAAAAAACCGACAACCGTTCCCTTGCAAGTCAGAACCGTACAAAATTTGTACTGGGACTTGCAGTATTTTGGGAAGATGAGTTGTCTTGGTGAATGGATTAGAATTGGATTTCAAGTTCAGGCCTTGATTGGATCAGATGATAGCTGACTGCTTCTCGCTTTGCGAATGCTTTCAGAGTTAGCACTTCACACCAAGACCAAACAATTTTAACGATTCGGAACTCCGGTCGATTAGTTTTTGGAATTGTTTGCTTGTAAATTACGGAAGGAATGATAGGGATAGCAGATTTTGTACATATTTATTTATTTTTTTGTTTATTTATTAATTAATTAATTTATTTATTTATTTGTTCATTAACTTATTCATTCCCCGTTTATTATTGTTATCGGTGTTAGGTGTTAGGTTAGTAAAAAAAATTGCTGCCAATTTTTTTTCCACTCGGTGTGGGCGAGATTGTAACCTGTGCGGTTACAATTTTAGCATCGAGTGGAAAATTTACTTAATTATGTGTAACGCTGCAAGAACGTGTACGCGTAAAAATAACCCTAATTTTGGGTGCCGCTGCGAGAGAGTGTATAAGTGAAAATTACCCACATTTGGACACTCCCGCAGCAGCGTGTACTTGTTATGACAGTTCTCATCACTTGCGCTGAATATCGTTCACGTAAATTCGTTTAAATTCGTTCGTTTTTTCGTTTGTGAACGATATTGTCGCGTTTAGTAGGGCCGATAATTTTTATTTTATATTTGTGAATTAATGTTTAGGGTTAGATAGGCCGGAATTTCCCTCTAGCTGCGGAAAAGTGGTGTGCTGAGTGCTGACTAAGACGTCACGGCGGGTTTGTTGTGGTCGGCAACATAGGCAGCCATCGCGGGATGATCAGTTTTAGCCTCGACCACGGTGAGACGTGCGTCGTTTTGTTTACGTTTCTGTGCGCGTTTTTTAACTGTTAAATTTTTACAGTTTTGTCTCGCAAAAAAAGCGAAGGTTGTGCCGCTTTGTATTGTGTAAGTCCAACGAAGGTGTTTCCGTTGGCCCGTGTATCGTGTGCTGCTGGTGTGTGTTGCTCGCCGGATTGGTAAGCAGTGTTCGCTACCCCGGCTAATCGACAAGGAGCGGAAAACCACTTCACCGAAGTCTGCTGTGGGAGCAGCATCCAACACATCAGCCCCGCCGAAGTTAGCTGCTGGAGCAGCTTGGACAAAAACCACCCCAGGAGTGCTCCCACCACCAACAGCTAGAGGAAGGACGGAATAAACCGATAAGTTTTGTTTTGTTTATTTTGTTTGTTTTTTTAGTGTTCTAGCACAAGTCCGAAAGTCCGTTAGAGGTATCTGGCCGCCCTGTAAGGGTTTCGCCGGGCAAATTTCCGTGTGTACAGGGTGCCCCCTGTTACACGTTTTGACTTTAAAAATCTCAGTCAAGCTGGTGTAATCTTTCTTCAGAGTTTTGCATATCTGCATAACTCTGAGAGGTTTATTTTTGGGTCGGAAAAACACGACCCAACGAAGACCGGGTTGGTTCACCTGATACTTTTTGACCCGTATTGGCACATCATTAGTGGATGGGACAATCGGGGCAGTTTTACGGGGCCTTTTACGCTTCTTTACTACGTCAAAGAAAGCGTTGTTGTCATTTGTGGGAATTCGGCAAAGTCCATGCCGGACTTTACAGCCTCTGAGGAGGATGAAAGGTTCGGTGGGGTAGCCAGACCCCCAACCGTCATTCAACGGCTGCGCATTGTATCAAATATAAGAATATGTAATATACTAATGTTTACAAGGTAAAAAAAGTGAATATATGTATATATAAAAAGAATGAAAGATGGATCAGTTATGTATATACACAAGTGGGAGAGAGAATAAATGAAAAGTGTCACTTATCTTTGTATGTAGTTGTAATCAGCACTAGCGGTTTCGAGTTGCATCGACTGCAAAACGGCGCCGCCGATTTTTTCCTCTGTCAGCGCACGCGCCAAAAACTAGCACGACACCTTCCAGCACAGTTGCGATGTTGCACCGTCTGAGAAACGGCGTCACCGCCTCCTTTACCTCGCCGGAGCTCCGATCGAATCGCCCTGTTCTTCTGGGAGAAGAAGCAAACCAAAAAACAAGCGCCGCACCTTCCGGCACACGCGCCAAAAGCAAGCACTTCACCACTACCACACACTGTTCTTCACCAGCGAGCGCTAGAAAAAACGGTAAATTAATTTAAGCGAACTGCAGAGCGCACAAGAAAATGAACTTTCCTCTTCGGCTGCCGAATAAGCAATGAATGGATTTTATTGGTTTTCCGACAGCATAAACCCAAGTAACAAAACTGGTTTTATCAAAGTTTTATAGCGCTATTCTGGCTGTATTATGCGCTATAAAACTTTGATAAAACTACAATTGTTACTAGGGAATGCTTTATTTAGCGAAGTCCAGTGACAGCGAGAGTGTCGTCAAAAGGCAAGCGAAATAAATAATAATAATAATGTGTTATTTTTCAACATTTATTTGAGTGCAAGTTACAAACGTCATAACTTGCACACAAACTTTGATCAAAGATATTTCTTTTTTTCGTCTCGGTGTTATTTATTTTTTGCCACCCCCTTTGCTAACTTTGATAACCTTGAATATAAAAAGAATTCAAAATTTGTATCAGCCTTAAATCATCTCGTACATATCTCCAACTTGTATAAATCATAACGGTCAGAAATCTACATGATCAATATTTTCGGATGTGTCGATATTTTCGGATTACAAACATTTTCAACTTTGAAATTTTAAATCATAATGTTTATTTACTAGACTAAAAATTGTGGACTGCAGAAATGTGACATAACATAAATCCTTCCCATATAATCAGTAACCATAAAACCTGCCTAACAACTAGTTTGGGGTATAGTCTCGACCGTATGGGGTATCGTACCATACGGATTGTAATCCGTTTATGGTTATTGATTATGCGGGTTCCTACTAGGTTGGCTCGGTCTAAGCGTTTATTCATACTCGAATGCCGGGGTCAGCTTTCAAGATTCTTTGCAGGTTTTAGAACATTGCTGTTAACATTCGGTAATATCGCAGACAGACGTCCAAGCTGAGTCCCAAACTTGTGTAGAGATTTTTGTAGTAGCAATCCGTAACCAGATAGCGCTACTAGTGACGCTAGCCTCATACCCCAGCAAAAAAAATGTATTGTAGCGATAAGGTCACCAGGCGGCGCTAGTATACAAATGATTTATAACGCAATTCTCTTTGAAAATTTACACGAAATTTTCGATCAATTTTGTTCTTGCTTGGTCGTCTGTCTGTGGTTATATGTTAAATATTTCTATTAACGCTGAACAAGACTTTATAATACAAATACAGGTGGATGTTATGTGAACTCATTTAATTCTTTATGGCTCGCTATGGCTTTGTTTTGTTTTATACAGTCTTGAATTTATACAAATCTTCAATCTTTATGGTATAAGCTGCACTTCACATGTTAATACACGTTGTTCAAAAAAGTGCTAGTAAACTCTGTCAAAACTTGTAAATAGACTCCAAATCTTATAAGGAAGATTCTATTTTTCTTTCTTCTAACGCACTGAATTATTGGAGCTTGTGTTTTCAACGTTTTCAACAAAAGCGATATTTTTTTTCGTTTATGTTTATATTTTCAACAGGTTTTCGTAATTTAGCTTTTGAATAAGTTTTGCATTTTACTTTTTTTCTGCTTTATTATAAAGATTTGAGTCTTACTAAAATCCAAATGTTATTCTGAATGAATTATAAACAAATATCTAAAAATTCAACAATAACTGTATGCCCGTTATGAGACGATTATCTTTAGTTTCAGCATCTAGTGGTTGTTTGAAGAATTACGCTGCGGAATCTATAATGAAACATATACATTACTAATATTTCAGTTTCAAATAACATTATATATATATATATATACATATATATATATATATATATATATATATATATATATATATATATATATATATATATATATATATATATATATATATATATATATATATATATATATATATATATATATATATATATATATATATATATATATATATATATATATATATATATATATATATATATATATATATATATATATATATATATATATATATATATATATATATATATATATATATATATATATATATATATATATATATATATATATATATATATATATATATATATATATATATATATATATATATATATATATATATATATATATATATATATATATAAAGTTTACCCCCTATTTTTATAATTTTTTCTCGAAGTACTTTGCATTCAAAGATTAATAGCGCTAAAATCAAATTTTTTCCATAAGTATTAAATTTACTATTATTTTTTGAAAGGTGAAAATGCATGAATGTTGAATATTTTTTCCAACTTGCATGAATGTTGAGTTTGGAAATTTACGTTCTTGCAGCACTGCAAAATATTATTCACCCCAACTTTTTGGCAACATTGTCATTTTTGGCATGTTCTTAGTACTGAAATTGTTGACAAAACCAAGCATCGTTTTATTTATGTACTA
Organism: Wyeomyia smithii; assembly: GCF_029784165.1. Taxonomy (NCBI): domain Eukaryota; kingdom Metazoa; phylum Arthropoda; class Insecta; order Diptera; family Culicidae; genus Wyeomyia; species Wyeomyia smithii. Next base: position 83,148,940 of record NC_073694.1, read on the forward strand.
TGAAAAAACTTTTGCACGAAAATTCAAATAACACATTACCTGATAAAATTCTTTCGGAACTGCACCGAAAAATTCTTTCCGCAACTCGTAAAATAATGAGACTAAAACTTGACTTTCGATTCGGAGGTACCCAGCATCTGTTCACAAAGACTGATTTGTTGCTGCTGCGACTGTATTTCCTCTTCCTTGGGTCAAAATCGTTCAAAATCTGTCCACGTGGTATATGGATGGCCCTTAATACTGAATCCACCTTCGGCAATCAAATGTGCAAGTAGTTTGGTAAGATTCCTTACCTATGCTTGCTTCAAAGCATGTATGCTCTTCGTTGTTCCCGAGCCAGATAATGCAACTGCTACTAAAAAGCTTTTTTGTTGCCCTTTAATGCAGATCAGGGATGTTACGGATGTGATTTTTCAGACATCTGCAGATGCGGATGCGGAGATGTGATTACGGATGCAGATGTTGTTGCGAATGTCAATTTTCATGTGGATGTTCCGCATTCGCGGATGCGGATGCGGATATCCGTAGCATCCCTTGTGTTATATTTTGCTCTTTCCACATAACCATGCCCCTCCCCAGTGCGAAAGTTATTTGGGCGAGCAGTAAATACACCAAGGAAAATTTTTCTGCAATATTTTTTTGAAGCATGGTATGATGCGGATTTTTTAAAACAATTGTACCCCCTGACTTGGAATATTCTAGCAGAGTGGGAGAGAGTAGTGGTAGATCATGTTGTGGTAGTCTAATTCAGGTTTCAAATTGAATTAAGGTTTGTTTGATTACTATGCTCATGTTTCAAGAGCAAGTTTGAACAACAAATGAAGTATTTTGAGAAAAATTGCTTTATCCGCCATTACTGATTTTTCTTTCGCGTACCCCCTGAAAGCTTTCACATACCCCTAGGGTTACGCGTATTCCAGGTTGAGAACCGCTGCTCTAAATCATCAAAATCGTGGCGCATGTGTTGTTAAGTTAAACGACCAGACGTCCCGCATTTTGCGAGACAGTCCCGCTGCTTAACAAAATGTCCTACTTAGAAAAACGTCCCGCGAAATGTCCCACATTTATCAAAAGTATCTCGCACGCCTTTGAAATGATCCACGGTTTACAAATATGAACCAACGAATGTAACATTTTTTCACTGGGACATTGTGCCTTTCTGTTAAGTAACATTTTACTCACTAATGTACCTCTTTACGTCTATAATAGCCAAATTGAACGAACGTAAGGGCGGTATAAACCATTCAGTGAAAAAACGAACTTCTGAAATTATGCTCACCTTAAATGCTTCTGCCTCAGTTTTCTCCGGATGCATAAGCATTCACAGTTCTTGCTTCGAACCTCTGGAAAGAGCCTGATCCTGGAAGTCAAACCTTTTTAGCCACTATCGAGTAATTATGGATGACCGATATAATATCTAATTAGAGTACACGCAGAGGAAGTATATCGGTACTGGATACGAACAAGTATGGAAAGCTCAAAATCATCACTAACATTCGTTCGCCAGTTATCTTGGCCACTACGATATGCTAAGCTATTTTGCCGTAGCCGAGAATCAATCGAAAGTTTGATATTATAGAGAAAAACTATGTGAACCACTACTCGAAAAGCCAAAGGAAAAATCTTAATGAAATAAACTATTCGTTAAAACATTTATTCAAGTCTTCGTAATCACCGAAGCTGGCTAATTTATTGCAGCAGAACAGTATAACTATTTCCACTATGTCCGAAAGTGCCATAACGCAAGGAACGATTCTTTGAGTCCGCCAGCGTTGTTACGGTTGGAATCGCTTCCAAAAGCGACCAGCGGAAATATTTTCATTGCGAAAACACTGATTGCTTCCTATGTTCCAGTTCCCGTAGTTAAATTGTTAGGTACTGCTACTGCTGTTGAAGGTTGCCGTTGCAGCGCTTCCGACAGTGGAAATTGCACTCGCCAGAGATGTCCCATTACTTTGTTGGCTGAAATCACAACATCTACATTTTACTAACTTGAGAGTTTTAGATAAGGCCGTTACAAATTTTATTTTAATTTTATGCCCCCCTTCAAAAATCTTGAATATTGGAAGGGGAAGAAAAAAAAGCTCAAACCGTTTTGTTCATTTTATTGGCTTTCCGACAGCATAAATGCTTAATTTAGCAACAAACAAGTCCAGTGACAGCGAGAGTGTCGTCGAAAGGTAAGCGAAATAAATAATAATAATAAATAAAGTGTTATTTTTCAACATTTATTTGAGTGCAAGTTACAAACGTCATAACTTGCACACAAACTTTGATCAAAGATATTTCTTTTTTTTCGTCTCGGTGTTATTTATTTTTTGCCACCCCCTTTGTTAACCTTGATAACCTTGGACATGAAAAGAATCCGAAATTTGTATCAGCCTGATCGTAAAATACTTACAATGTTTTCGAATTTCTTTATCCTTGTGGCTGCATTTCCTGCCGCGAGTGGGATCGAGGTTTATCACACTGCTTTTTCAAGGTATTTGTTTTTTTACCTAGTTGAGATTATTTACATCGAAAACAGCTGCCAGAAAGTCGATGTAAACATTATTCAATGAGATATACATGAAGGTGCGGAAAAAAAGTTAGTCAACATAAGGCAGTAAATCCTAAACATCGTCATGGTTAAAAAAACAACGTGAATCGAACAACACGGTTCGTGTTGCGAGTGTGAGATCTCGCCTAGTTAAGTTTAGTTTATTATTGTCTTCATAAACACTATAAAGGTATACTTGTAGCATAAGCATTTTTCTCCCGCTATCTCCCCACCTTTATTTGCCTAATTGCATCAAATTCACCACTAATCCCAGAGGAAAAAGGGTAAAACGCAAAAAAATATGTTCGGCAGGATGGGGTAAAATGTGCATTCGGTTTTTTTTTTCAATAGCTACAACCCCCAAAGAAAAAAAAATTAAATGAGGTTCAGTTTAAAAAATTAAAAGACATTGTTTGAACGAATAAAATTTTTTGACGGGAAACCTCTATTGGCACCAACGGATATGCCAACACGAGTATCAACAAGAGCATCGAGACAGCACGATCAGTGAATTCCCTTAGCAGCGTGGACATCGCCAGCAGGATACCGCTACCAGGTGCTAGGTATTCGATAGATGCTAGGTCAGCATTTCCTAGGGCCAATGTTAAGTAGTGAGGCCTCTGTATCCCCTTCCAAACATCACGGACATACTCGACAAATTGGGACGATGCATTTACTTCACCACGCAAGACCTCGCATCTGGATTCCACCAGGTCGAAGTTGACGCAAATGACATTCCAAAGACAGCTTTCAGTGTCGAAAATGCACACAACGAATTTTAAGAATGCCGTTTGGACTCAAAAACGCGCCTTCAACGTTCCAACGAGTTATGGACAACGTTTTAAGAGAACATATAGGTGTCTCCCGTTTAGTTTACATGGATGATATTATTGTATTTTCGACCAGCTTAACTGAACTCCTTGACAATTTGAGTAAAATTTTTAATACTCTACAGAAACATAATTTAAAAATTCAACTAAATAAGAGCGAATTTCTACAAACGAAAGTCGCGTTTCTCGGGCATATTGTTACACCCGACGGAGTAAGACCCATTCCAGACAAAATACAAATTATTCAAAATTGGCCTATACCAACTAATGAAAAGGAATTACGCGGATTCTTTGAAATTCTTGGTTATTACAGGAAATTTATATGAGATTTTGCCAAAGTAGCAAAGCCTCTTACTAACGCTTTGAGGAAATATCCCACTCAAAAGAATTTATTGATGCTTTTAATCAATGCAAGAATATTTAAACCGGAAGCAATATTTTACAATATCCGGACTTCAGCAAAAAACTCATTCTAACTACAGACGCCTTTAATTTTGCAATTGACGCTGTTTTCTCATAAATACAAATCGGAAGCGACAAGCCGATAGCTTTTGCTATCAGGACTTCAAATAAATCCGAGGAAAAGTACTCTGCAATTGAAAAAGAGTTACTTGCAGTGGTATGGGCCTGCAAATACTTCCGCCCACATCTTTATGGAAGATAACTCACCGTTTACACAGACCAAAAACCTCTCACATATGGTTTAAATTCAAAAGACACCAATAACCGACTTGTTAATCTCGCTTAGCGAGTTTGACTTTGAAATTTTATACAGACCAGGCAAGCTAAACATAGTTGCCGACAGCCTTTCTCGAGTGAGAAACGAATTTAACATTGATAAAAATGCATCATTCGATGATGCAACAGTGCATTCTGCAGTTACGGATGACTCAGAATTCATAAGCTGTACTGAACATCCGCTAAACGCATTTAGTAATCAAATTGTTTTAAGAATTAGACCGGACGAACCCGATAATTATGAACGGATCTTTCCAAGAGTATACCGACGCACTATAACCCGACTAGTTTTCGGCATCCCTATTATTTTCAAAATTTTCAAGGACTATATGGACCTGAAAAGAACGAATTGCATTTATTGCCCAGAACAGCTAATGGGAATAATCCAAACCACGTATCGGAATTATTTCAATAGACCTAAACAATTTAAAATATTTATTACGCAAAAACAGCTTATCGATCTAAGGACACCAGAAGAACAAAATTTAATTATCGAGCAGACACATGATCGTTCCCACAGAGGAATTTGGGAAAGTACCCAACAAATCTCTAAACGGTTCTACTTTCCAAAACTTAAAGCAAAAATTAAAGACTACATTATGCTTTGCGAAATATGTCATAAAAATAAATACGACCGACATCCATACAAGATAGCCAGGCCCGAATATTCAAGGGCCCCCCTAGTGCAGGGGCGACCTGTTTTGACGCAGGACTACGCTCAATCGCACTATTGTGCATGCAGAGAAAAATCGGAAGCGACGAGTCGCTCGTCTAACAAGGATTTTCCAGCGAATTTCGCAGTATTTGAATATAATGTAGTCTTTGATTCAACATAAAATGTCCCGAAATATGCGACTGTAGTATTTTCTAATAGTTTGTATTGTGTCCTAGTCGCAAAACTATGTCAATTTAATCAAAGAACATTAAAACTGCATTGTACTGTGCGAGAAATAATCATACAAAATGACATCGCTAAAAATCTTCGCGTCGTTGGGCTCACCAACGAATTGCAGAGTAGTGCTGCAGCGACAATATATCGAGATACATTCTGCGGAAACTAAAAACAAGGTGTAACGCCGGAATGAAAGATTTCAAACGGTTATACTGATGTAACCACATGATGGATCACAATAATCAATATGTCGTTGGATTGATAAAATGATGGACAATTTTGTGATTCTTCAGTTATCATTATCACTTCATTGTTGAACAGTAAAAATTGAATAAAAATTTCAAGGTTAAATTTTCACGAACAATGAAACAATCCCATGCGAGTACGCCTGGCACAGACTTCATGAGTAGACACCAACTGCCTGCTATGTTATCCTGTATAGCAGTGGCAAAAAAAAAAGACAGAATCTCCCCGTCTCAATAGGTCAACTAATGTTTACTTCCATGAGCCTAGACTATTTTGATGTCTTGAAGGTGAAGCTTTTTCGGAAAGTTCGTAACCACCTCCACTATCAGACAGTTTTACGTTCTGCTGTTAGAAAGTTATTAAAACTGATGTCTTGAAGGAAAACATGCTGGCATAGGCAACAGTACTGCACCGAGCAATGTATGAATAGAGCGCTCTGGTCAATCGTCGTCTATCAGTGCAGAAGAACTCGATATTCATTTGTGTGCAGCGAAGCCAAGTGAAGACTACATTGCCGCTGTCGACGCAAAGTGACGCGCGTTGGGTTAATGCGTAGGTATCGTTTTGCGATCTGGAACACAATCGAATCGCTGTTTGAGTTGTCTTCTCCTTTTTCTTCTTGTTACGTATAGTAAGTAAATATCAGAATTCAATATGATTATTCGGGTGTCGCAAAATACGCTTCACCGTCGGGGACAACAAAATTCTGTACGAGTCGGTAGAAGCAGATAGCAGGGTATATAAATTTGGTGAATTGTACAGATAAAATGCGATGTTTATTTTTGAACTTTACACTCTATAACATTCTATTTTTCTTAGATTTATTTAAATAACTAAATATAGAGTATTTGAAAGACAATAGAAAACCAAAATGCTCCGTACATATTTTTGAAGAGGTAGTTAAACGAGCTGTACTGATGATTATATTTTATTAGCTAAATAAATTCAGTTCAATATGGCAATCTTAGTTGCATCCCGCGGTACCGGTATAGAAAAAAACCAAATTCATTTCATCTTGATATTGGAGTTTCCACATTTGTGTGTTATTTGTATTTTTCAATTAGAATTTTTTTTACCTAAAGCACATTTTTACCATCCTAAATCCATTCAAATCCACGACATCAGTAACAACGCAGAAGCGTTGCTTTTACAAGGTGGGGAGGAAAGAATAATTGCCGGCTACTATAGAATTTTGCACATCATTGATTTCCAACAAATCGAAAGCTCAGTATCAATTATAGAAAACGTAATAAGTCATCTATCTAATTCGTCCAGTGATTTTTCAGACATTATCAGGATAAAACTAAAAGAAATCAAATCATTTTTTAACTCAATACACGTCAACACAGAGAGAAATAAACGTGCGATTAATCTACTAGGAAGTGCCATCAAATTCACTACCGGTAATCTTGACACAGAAGATATGAACCTAATCGAGAATAACTTGAATGAGCTTAAAACGACAGGAAACTCGCTGATAAAACAAAATAACAGGCAGATTAGGATCAATACTAAATTCAAAAATAGGCTCTATTTAATTAGCAATAAAATTAAAAACCAATAAAACATTTTGCATAATGTTCTTAGGAAAGACGACTATATGGGCCATTCCATGTCAAGTGTCCGAAGAAATGCATCGACCATCTCCGATTTCAACCAAAATTTGTGAGTCGATGTATTTTGGGCCGAAACTTATAAATACAAAGTGTTGTATCGATTGGTGGACCCCTCGGCCAATGGGACTGCCTTCACTTTTTGCGAATTTAGCAAAACACTTTTTTTAATTTGCGGATATCTCGGGATCCTGGAGAGCTACAGTTGATATTGACATATCATTTTGAAGGGTTTTAGATGTAGAATAGAACTACGTAGTTAATTTTTTCTGCACTGTTGCCAATATTGCGATTTTTTAAATTTCAAACTAAATTTGCAATTTACTTGAAATACCCCCCCATCGATTTTGATTATGACTATGCCAATGATCGACTCCGCGCCGTTTCTACTAAAAGTGCTCTGCATGCCGACATTGGCCAGATCTATGTTGAGCTTTGCCAAAGCCTCCAACAAGATCCGGCCTCCTTGATTTGTGCTTCGACTTCCCCACTCGGTTGCCCACGCGTTGAAGCCGCCCGCCACCACCAACGGCGATAGACTGATCAGAACCTCGGTGGCTCGGTCGATCATCCTTGCGAACTGCTCGGCAGACCATCGAGGCGGAACATAGCAACTGCAATAGTACACTCCGTTTACCTTGGCAACCGCGAATCCTTCGTTTGAGGTTGACACTACTTCCTGAACCGGAGACCTGCTCTTCGTCCATATTGCTGCCATACCGGACCCGTCCGAAATCCAGTTACCGTTTCCGGAAGGAATACGGTAGGGGTCCGAGATTATGGCAATGTCCGACAACTACTCAGTGACTGCTTGGTGTAGCAGTTGCTGAGCCGCGTAGCAGTGGTTCAAGTTTAGTTGTATCACTCTCACGCCCGTGGCTTGCTAATGTCGGCATACCGGCCGTGCACCCATTATGCGCTTTGCGTCACGTTTTCCGGCGCACGCCAAGCACTTCCGCAGTCTTTACTTTTGTGGCCTGCAGCACCACATCGCCTACACAGGGAGCTCCTGTCAGGCCCCTTGCAGCTAAATGACTTGTGTCATTGCTCGAAGCATCGGAAGCAGACCTCCGGCGGCTCGTAGATGCTGAGTGGACACATTGACCAGCCCACTTCGAGCTTCGCTACCCTTAGCGCCAGGTTTCCGTCCACCGACGGAAGCCTGACAGTAACGGCCTGGGTCCCCACTGGGCCTATGCGTAATCGAACTTCCTCTGAGGCCACAACCACTCCGCACTGCTCCTTGAGGGCATCCGCGACTTCGCATGCCTCGGTGACCTCGTCCAGGTATTTAATCTGTAGGATTATCTGCGACGTGAGCGCCCGAACCTGCAACCCGTCTCCAAGCGCCTCTTGGGCTAATGCCCGATAGACTGGGCCCTTGTTTTTGGCTTCTTTGCGGAGCTCAACGATCATTTCTGCCTTACAGGATCGGCGGATGCTACGCACATCCGCTCTCAGATCTTTAAGCTTCGCGTCGCCTCTCATTGCCTTAAGGACTTCCGAGTACTTTGACTCTTCTGTCTTAAGGATGAGTGCGTCGCCCTTGTTCTTGACGTTCTTCGTCGCAGGATTTGTGACCGGTTGCGGTTTTTGGCCACCACTTTTTGGTTCCTTCTCTTGGTTACCACCGTGGGAGATGGGTTTTCCAACCCATCTGCGCCCATCTCCAGAATGTTGTTTGTCTGCATTTTTTGTTTAAGGGGTCCCCCTTCCAGCCGGTTATCCATAATGGAGTAGTCGCCTATATGGTCCCAAGGTAGTCTATGCCGGAGCAGTGAGACCATGGCTTGGGGTGGCTGCCATAGTGCCTTATGGGCAACTATGACACCCCCGACCGGCGCAAGTCAGGAAAAGACATTTGTTTTTACTCCTGCCTTATTCCCACCATGCAATGGACTCAGAACGTACTGTAAGACCTGCCAAAATTGTGGCAGGAAAACGAAATCCGACTCGTATCCTATAGCGATGCGACCAGTATCCGAAATTGGGAACTTCACTGGCATCAGCTCCAATGGGCGATATAGTGCATTTGGGTGGTGGGAGCGGCACTACTCGCTCCGTCGGAGCTGCTTCTGGACAATGTGGCTTTTGCGAGGATTCGGCGGCCCAATGCCTGAGTCTCACCACGACCTAGGCTAGCTCCCGCTGATGGTCCGGGACTGCTTGCTAGCAGTGAGCACTTACGTAGCCTTCGGTAACCGACCCGTGGTGGTATACAGCTCTGCCATATATATATATATATATATATATATATATATATATATATATATATATATATATATATATATATATATATATATATATATATATATATATATATATATATATATATATATATATATATATATATATATATATATATATATATATATATATATATATATATATATATATATATGGCAGAGCTGTAACCGGTAACCGACCCGTGGTGGTATACAGCTCTGCCATATATATATATATATATATATATATATATATATATATATATATATATATATATATATATATATATATATGGCAGAGCTGTATACCACCACGGGTCGGTTACCGAAGGCTACGTAAGTGCTCACTGCTAGCAAGCAGTCCCGGACCATCAGCGGGAGCTAGCCTAGGTCGTGGTGAGACTCAGGCATTGGGCCGCCGAATCCTCGCAAAAGCCACATTGTCCAGAAGCAGCTCCGACGGAGCGAGTAGTGCCGCTCCCACCACCCAAATGCACTATATCGCCCATTGGAGCTGATGCCAGTGAAGTTCCCAATTTCGGATACTGGTCGCATCGCTATAGGATACGAGTCGGATTTCGTTTTCCTGCCACAATTTTGGCAGGTCTTACAGTACGTTCTGAGCCCATTGCATGGTGGGAATCAGGCAGGAGTAAAAACAAATGTCTTTTCCTGACTTGCGCCGGTCGGGGGTGTCATAGTTGCCCATAAGGCACTATGGCAGCCACCCCAAGCCATGGTCTCACTGCTCCGGCATAGACTACCTTGGGACCATATAGGCGACTACTCCATTATGGATAACCGGCTGGAAGGGGGACCCCTTAAACAAAAAATGCAGACAAACAACATTCTGGAGATGGGCGCAGATGGGTTGGAAAACCCATCTCCCACGGTGGTAACCAAGAGAAGGAACCAAAAAGTGGTGGCCAAAAACCGCAACCGGTCACAAATCCTGCGACGAAGAAAGTCAATCCTTAAGACAAAAGAGTCAAAGTACTCGGAAGTCCTTAAGGCAATGAGAGGCGACGCGAAGCTTAAAGATCTGGGAGCGGATGTGCGTAGCATCCGCCGATCCTGTAAGGCAGAAATGATCGTTGAGCTCCGCAAAGAAGCCAAAAACAAGGGCCCAGTCTATCGGGCATTAGCCCAAGAGGCGCTTGGAGACGGGTTGCAGGTTCGGGCGCTCACGTAGCAGGTAATCCTACAGATTAAATACCTGGACGAGGTCACCGAGGCATGCGAAGTCGCGGATGCCCTCAAGGAGCAGTGCGGAGTGGTTGTGGCCTCAGAGGAAGTTCGATTACGCATAGGCCCAGTGGGGACCCAGGCCGTTACTGTCAGGCTTCCGTCGGTGGACGGAAACCTGGCGCTAAGGGTAGCGAAGCTCGAAGTGGGCTGGTCAATGTGTCCACTCAGCATCTACGAGCCGCCGGAGGTCTGCTTCCGATGCTTCGAGCAATGACACAAGTCATTTAGCTGCAAGGGGCCTGACAGGAGCTCCCTGTGTAGGCGATGTGGTGCTGCAGGCCACAAAAGTAAAGACTGCGGAAGTGCTTGGCGTGCGCCGGAAAACGTGACGCAAAGCGCATAATGGGTGCACGGCCGGTATGCCGACATTAGCAAGCCACGGGCGTGAGAGTGATACAACTAAACTTGAACCACTGCTACGCGGCTCAGCAACTGCTACACCAAGCAGTCACTGAGTAGTTGTCGGACATTGCCATAATCTCGGACCCCTACCGTATTCCTTCCGGAAACGGTAACTGGATTTCGGACGGGTCCGGTATGGCAGCAATATGGACGAAGAGCAGGTCTCCGGTTCAGGAAGTAGTGTCAACCTCAAACGAAGGATTCGCGGTTGCCAAGGTAAACGGAGTGTACTATTGCAGTTGCTATGTTCCGCCTCGATGGTCTGCCGAGCAGTTCGCAAGGATGATCGACCGAGCCACCGAGGTTCTGATCGGTCTATCGCCGTTGGTGGTGGCGGGCGGCTTCAACGCGTGGGCAACCGAGTGGGGATGTCGAAGCACAAATCAAGGAGGCCGGATCTTGTTGGAGGCTTTGGCAAAGCTCAACATAGATCTGGCCAATGTCGGCATGCAGAGCACTTTTAGTAGAAACGGCGCGGAGTCGATCATTGGCATAGTCATAATCAAAATCGATGGGGGGGTATTTCAAGTAAATTGCAAATTTAGTTTGAAATTTAAAAAATCGCAATATTGGCAACAGTGCAGAAAAAATTAACTACGTAGTTCTATTCTACATCTAAAACCCTTCAAAATGATATGTCAATATCAACTGTAGCTCTCCAGGATCCCGAGATATCCGCAAATTAAAAAAAGTGTTTTGCTAAATTCGCAAAAAGTGAAGGCAGTCCCATTGGCCGAGGGGTCCACCAATCGATACAACACTTTGTATTTATAAGTTTCGGCCCAAAATACATCGACTCACAAATTTTGGTTGAAATCGGAGATGGTCGATGCATTTCTTCGGACACTTGACATGGAATGGCCCATATAGTCGTCTTTCCTAAGAACATTATGCAAAATGTTTTGTTGGTTTTTAATTTTATTGCTAATTAAATAGAGCCTATTTTTGAATTTAGTATTGATCCTAATCTGCCTGTTATTTTGTTTTATCAGCGAGTTTCCTGTCGTTTTAAGCTCATTCAAGTTATTCTCGATTAGGTTCATATCTTCTGTGTCAAGATTACCGGTAGTGAATTTGATGGCACTTCCTAGTAGATTAATCGCACGTTTATTTCTCTCTGTGTTGACGTGTATTGAGTTAAAAAATGATTTGATTTCTTTTAGTTTTATCCTGATAATGTCTGAAAAATCACTGGACGAATTAGATAGATGACTTATTACGTTTTCTATAATTGATACTGAGCTTTCGATTTGTTGGAAATCAATGATGTGCAAAATTCTATCGTAGTCGGCAATTATTCTTCCCTCCCCACCTTGTAAAAGCAACGCTTCTGCGTTGTTACTGATGTCGTGGATTTGAATGGATTTAGGATGGTAAAAATATGCTTTAGGTAAAAAAAATTCTAATTGAAAAATACAAATAACACACAAATGTGGAAACTCCAATATCAAGATGAAATGAATTTGGTTTTTTTCTATACCGGTACCGCGGGATGCAACTAAGATTGCCATATTGAACTGAATTTATTTAGCTAATAAAATATAATCATCAGTACAGCTCGATTAACTACCTCTTCAAAAATATGTACGGAGCATTTTGGTTTTCTATTGTCTTTCAAATACTCTATATTTAGTTATTTAAATAAATCTAAGAAAAATAGAATGTTATAGAGTGTAAAGTTCAAAAATAAACATCGCATTTTATCTGTACAATTCACCAAATTTATATACCCTGCTATCTGCTTCTACCGACTCGTACAGAATTTTGTTGTCCCCGACGGTGAAGCGTATTTTGCGACACCCGAATAATCATATTGAATTCTGATATTTACTTACTATACGTAACAAGAAGAAAAAGGAGAAGACAACTCAAACAGCGATTCGATTGTGTTCCAGATCGCAAAACGATACCTACGCATTAACCTAACGCGCGTCACTTTGCGTCGACAGCGGCAATGTAGTCTTCACTTGGCTTCGCTGCACACAAATGAATATCGAGTTCTTCTGCACTGATAGACGACGATTGACCAGAGCGCTCTATTCATACATTGCTCGGTGCAGTACTGTTGCCTATGCCAGCATGTTTTCCTTCAAGACATCAGTTTTAATAACTTTCTAACAGCAGAACGTAAAACTGTCTGATAGTGGAGGTGGTTACGAACTTTCCGAAAAAGCTTCACCTTCAAGACATCAAAATAGTCTAGGCTCATGGAAGTAAACATTAGTTGACCTATTGAGACGGGGAGATTCTGTCATTTTTTTTTTGCCACTGCTATACAGGATAACATAGCAGGCAGTTGGTGTCTACTCATGAAGTCTGTGCCAGGCGTACTCGCATGGGATTGTTTCATTGTTCGTGAAAATTTAACCTTGAAATTTTTATTCAATTTTTACTGTTCAACAATGAAGTGATAATGATAACTGAAGAATCACAAAATTGTCCATCATTTTATCAATCCAACGACATATTGATTATTGTGATCCATCATGTGGTTACATCAGTATAACCGTTTGAAATCTTTCATTCCGGCGTTACACCTTGTTTTTAGTTTCCGCAGAATGTATCTCGATATATTGTCGCTGCAGCACTACTCTGCAATTCGTTGGTGAGCCCAACGACGCGGAGATTTTTAGCGATGTCATTTTGTATGATTATTTCTCGCACAGTACAATGCAGTTTTAATGTTCTTTGATTAAATTGACATAGTTTTGCGACTAGGACACAATACAAACTATTAGAAAATACTACAGTCGCATATTTCGGGACATTTTATGTTGAATCAAAGACTACATTATATTCAAATACTGCGAAATTCGCTGGAAAATCCTTGTTAGACGAGCGACTCGTCGCTTCCGATTTTTCTCTGCATGCACAATAGTGCGGTTGAGCGTAGTCCTGCGTCAAAACAGGTCGCCCCTGCACTAGGGGGGCCCTTGAATATTCGGGCCTGGCTATCTTGTATGGATGTCGGTCGTATTTATTTTTATGACATATTTCGCAAAGCATAATGTAGTCTTTAATTTTTGCTTTAAGTTTTGGAAAGTAGAACCGTTTAGAGATTTGTTGGGTACTTTCCCAAATTCCTCTGTGGGAACGATCATGTGTCTGCTCGATAATTAAATTTCGTTCTTCTGGTGTCCTTAGATCGATAAGCTGTTTTTGCGTAATAAATATTTTAAATTGTTTAGGTCTATTGAAATAATTCCGATACGTGGTTTGGATTATTCCCATTAGCTGTTCTGGGCAATAAATGCAATTCGTTCTTTTCGGGGCCATATAGTCCTTGAAAATTTTGAAAATAATAGGGATGCCGAAAACTAGTCGGGTTATAGTGCGTCGGTATACTCTTGGAAAGATCCGTTCATAATTATCGGGTTCGTCCGGTCTAATTCTTAAAACAATTTGATTACTAAATGCGTTTAGCGGATGTTCAGTACAGCTTATGAATTCTGAGTTATCCGTAACTGCAGAATGCACTGTTGCATCATCGAATGATGCATTTTTATTAATGTTAAATTCGTTTCTCACTCGAGAAAGGCTGTCGGCAACTATGTTTAGCTTGCCTGGTCTGTATAAAATTTCAAAGTCAAACTCGCTAAGCGAGATTAACAAGTCGGTTATTGGTGTCTTTTGAATTTAAACCATATGTGAGAGGTTTTTGGTCTGTGTAAACGGTGAGTTATCTTCCATAAAGATGTGGGCGGAAGTATTTGCAGGCCCATACCACTGCAAGTAACTCTTTTTCAATTGCAGAGTACTTTTCCTCGGATTTATTTGAAGTCCTGATAGCAAAAGCTATCGGCTTGTCGTTTCCGATTTGTATTTATGAGAAAACAGCGTCAATTGCAAAATTAAAGGCGTCTGTAGTTAGAATGAGTTTTTTGCTGAAGTCCGGATATTGTAAAATATTGCTTCCGGTTTAAATATTCTTGCATTGATTAAAAGCATCAATAAATTCTTTTGAGTGGGATATTTCCTCAAAGCGTTAGTAAGAGGCTTTGCTACTTTGGCAAAATCTCATATAAATTTCCTGTAATAACCAAGAATTTCAAAGAATCCGCGTAATTCCTTTTCATTAGTTGGTATAGGCCAATTTTGAATAATTTGTATTTTGTCTGGAATGGGTCTTACTCCGTCGGGTGTAACAATATGCCCGAGAAACGCGACTTTCGTTTGTAGAAATTCGCTCTTATTTAGTTGAATTTTTAAATTATGTTTCTGTAGAGTATTAAAAATTTTACTCAAATTGTCAAGGAGTTCAGTTAAGCTGGTCGAAAATACAATAATATCATCCATGTAAACTAAACGGGAGACACCTATATGTT
Source organism: Wyeomyia smithii (assembly GCF_029784165.1). NCBI lineage: Eukaryota > Metazoa > Arthropoda > Insecta > Diptera > Culicidae > Wyeomyia > Wyeomyia smithii. The sequence continues at coordinate 83,163,998 of NC_073694.1, forward strand.
CTCTTAAAACGTTGTCCATAACTCGTTGGAACGTTGAAGGCGCGTTTTTGAGTCCAAACGGCATTCTTAAAATTCGTTGTGTGCATTTTCGACACTGAAAGCTATCTTTGGAATGTCATTTTCGTCAACTTCGACCTGGTGGAATCCAGATGCGAGGTCTAGCGTGGTGAAGTAAATGCATCGTCCCAATTTGTCGAGTATGTCCGTGATGTTTGGAAGGGGATACAGAGGCCTCACTACTTAACATTTGTTTTTACTCCTGCCTGATTCCCACCATGCAATGGACTCAGAACGTACTGTAAGACCTGCCAAAATTGTGGCAGGAAAACGAAATCCGACTCGTATCCTATAGCGATGCGACCAGTATCCGAAATTGGGAACTTCACTGGCATCAGCTCCAATGGGCGATATAGTGCATTTGGGTGGTGGGAGCGGCACTACTCGCTCCGTCGGAGCTGCTTCTGGACAATTTGGCTTTTGCGAGGATTCGGCGGCCCAATGCCTGAGTCTCACCACGACCTAGGCTAGCTCCCGCTGATGGTCCGGGACTGCTTGCTAGCAGTGAGCACTTACGTAGCCTTCGGTAACCGACCCGTGGTGGTATACAGCTCTGCCATATATATATATATATATATATATATATATATATATATATATATATATATATATATATATATATATATATATATATATATATATATATATATATATATATATATATATATATATATATATATATATATATATATATATATATATATATATATATATATATATATATATATATATATATATATATATATATATATGTATATATATATATATATATATATATATATATAAATATATATATATATATATGTGGCAGAGCTGTATGCCACCACGGGTCGGTAATTGGCGATCACCGAAGGCCACGGAAGTGCTCACTGCTAGCAAGCAGTCCCGGACCATCAGCGGGAGCTAGCCTAGGTCGTGGCGAGATTCAGGCACTGGGCCGCTGAATTCTCGCAAAAGCCACACTGGCCGGAAGCAGCTCCGACGGAGCGAGTAGTGCCGCTCCCACCACCCAAATGCACTATACCGCCCATTGGGACTGATGCCAGTAATGTTCCCAATTACGGCAACTGGTCGCATCACTATAGGATACGAGTCGGATTTCGTTTTCGTACCATGATTTTGGGCTGGCACCTGCGCCGAGCTCCCTTAGTAATGTCGTGTGATAAAGGCTTGAAACGGCGAGATTACAACCGGTGCAGGGGTCTCCGTCCCGTAAAACCTGGCAGGCCTTCCAGTACGTTCCGAGTCCATTGCCTGGTGGGAACCAGGCAGGAGTAGGATCAGATGTCTTTTCCTGACTTGCGCCGGTCGGGGGTGTCATAGTTGCCCATAAGGCGCTATGGCAGCCGCCCCTAGCCATGGCCTCACTGCTCCGGCATAGACTACCTTGGGACCATTTAGGCGACTACTCCATTATGGATAAGGATAGCGGCTGGTAGGGGGACCCAATAAACAAGAATGCAGAAAAACAAAACTCTGGAGATGGGGGCAGATGGGTTGGAAAACCCATTTGCGCGAGGTGGCATCCAGCGGTCTCCGCCTAGAAAAGTGGAGACGGATGCAGTGAAGGTCGCCTGCGAAGACGGTAAAGGCAGTACGCCTACCGGATCTACGCAAGACATCGCGGTGGCTGGTCCACAGCTATTAAAGGCGGTCGGAAGACAGCGGGACACGCTACCGAGGGTAGTGGCCCTGTCTGAGCAGCTCGATGCTATAATCGAGTTTGCGAAAAGTCGCAGCAATACAACGAAGTACTTGAAGCAGGCCCTCTACATGCTTCGGTCCTCCGTCGATGCTGCGAAAAAGGAGCACGCCGAGCTCGAAATGAAAGCTGCGGCTGTGGAGAAAGAGGAGACGAAGGTGACCGAGCTGGCGACGAAGTCGGTCCAAACGGACGCTAGCACGTTTGCGGCGGTTTGCGCGGCAGGGCCAGCTGCCAAACGAACGCGACAGTCCCCGGGAGAGACGGCCCCCGGGGGCACCAAGAAGCGTTTAATCGCAAACAGCCCTCAGACCGGTGTAGGAGTGGCGCAAGCAACGCCCACGGTGGCAGCCAAGGAGCAGAAGGCTCCCGGTAACCCGTGGGTAACGGTTCCGGGAAGGAGTAGGAACCAAAAAGTGGTGGCCAAAAAACCGCATCCGGTTACAAATCCTGCGACGAAGAAAGTTAAAAATAAGGGCGACGCACTCATCCTTAAGACAGAAGAGTCAAAGTACTCGGAAGTCCTTAAGGCAATGAGAGGCGATGCGAAGCTCAAAGATCTGGGGGCAGATGTGCGTAGCATCCGCCGATCCCGCAAGGGAGAAATGATCGTTGAGCTCCGCAAAGAAGCCAGAAACAAGGGCCCAGCCTATCGGGCATTGGCCCAAGAGGCGCTTGGAGATAGAGTGCAGGTTCGGGCACTCACGTCGCAGGTAACCCTACAACTTAAATACCTGGACGAAGTCACCGAGGCAGGCGAAGTCGTGGATGCCCTCAAGGAGCAGTGCGAAGTGGTTGTGGCACCGGAGGCAGTTCGACTGCGCAAAGGCCCAGTAGGAACCCAGACCGCCACTGTCAGGCTTTCGTCAGTAGACGCAAACCAGGCGCTAAAGGTAGCGAGGCTCAAAGTGGGCTGGTCAATGTGCCCACTCAGCATCTACCAGCCGCCGGAGGTCTGCTTTCGATGCTTCGAGCAAGGACACAAGTCCTTTAGCTGCAAGGGGCCTGACAGGAGCTCCCTATGCAGGCGGTGTGGTGCTGCAGGCCACAAAAGCAAAGACTGCGGAGAGCCCCCGAAGTGCTTGGCGTGCGCCGGGAAGCGTGACGCAAAGCACATAATGGGAGGCCCGAGGTGCACGGCCGGTAAGCCGACTAGCAAGCCACGGGCGTGAGAGTGACACAGCTAAATTTGAACCACTGCTTCGCGGCTCAGCAACTGCTATACCAAGCAGTCACTGAGTCGTTGTCGGACATCGCCATAATCTCGGACCCCTACCGAATTCCTTCCGGAAACGGTAACTGGATTTCGGACGGGTCCGGTATGGCGGCAATATGGACGACGAGCAGGTTCCCGGTTCAAGAGATAGTGTCAACTTCAAACGAAGGATACGCGGTTGCCAAGGTGAACGGAGTGTACTACTGCAGCTGCTATGCTCCGCCTCGTTGGTCTACCGAGCAGTTCACAAGGATGATCGACCGAGCCACCGGGGAGCTGATCGGTCTATCACCGTTGGTAGTGGCGGGCGACTTCAACGCATGGGCAACTGAGTGGGGAAGTCGACGCACAAACCAGAGAGGCCGGATCTTGTTGGAGGCTTTGGCGAAGCTCAACATAGATCTGGCCAACGTCGGCTTGAAGAGCACCTTCAGTAGAAACGGCGCGGAGTCGATCATCGATGTGACATTCTGTAGTCCAGGATTGATCACGAACTGGAGGGTAGACGATGGCTACACTCATAGCGACCATCTGGCGGTCTGTTATAGCGTAGACTGTAAAACGAGACCGCATGTGGCGAGTAGAATTAACACTCCAGCTCCTCGCGGGTGGAGGATATCACACTTCAACGAAGAGGTATTTGCGGAAGCAATTAGACTAGAACACGAGGCAAGCAGAATTCGTAACCCGAGCGCTGATCAACTTGTTGCCATACTTTCGCGGGCGTGCGACGCCACTATGCCTAGGAACCGCCAGCCTAGGCATGGAAGGCCACCAGTCTACTGGTGGACCGACGCGATAGCGGACCTCCGCAGAGCGTGTCTTCAAGCGAGAAGAAGGATTCAACGTGCGCGAACCGACGAAGAAAGGGAAGATCGTCGAGGGGAATTCAGTTCCGCAAGAGCGGCGCTTAAGAGAGCAATAAAAGCTAGTAAACGTGCGTGCTTCGAAAGACTGTGCGCTAGTGCCAACACTAACCCGTGGGGTAACGCCTATAGGATGGTGATGGCCAAGACTAAGGGTGCGATGGCGCCCGCAGAAAAATCACCAGCGATGCTTGAGCGGATCATAGAGGGACTCTTTCCACGCCACGAGCCAAATCCTTGGCCTCCGGCTGGCGAGTCACTTCACCGACGTTCCAGTATCTCAAACTCAGACCAGAGGTGGTCGGCCAACCTGCCGAACACCCAATATATGAGTGACGGCGTTAGCCGTGCCGAGGCAGAGGAGGCGGAAACGGTTACGAATGAGGAACTCATCGCGATCGCCAACTCCCTGAAGGTGAGCAAGGCACCGGGATTGGATGGGATTCCGAATCTGGCTGTGAAGAAGGCCATCAAAGAGGCCCCCAGACTATTTCGGGAAGTCATGCAGAAGTGCCTGGATGACTGTACATTCCCAGACAGATGGAAGCGACAGAAGCTGGTCTTATTGCCGAAGACAGGTAAACCACCTGGTGACCCGTCGGCATACAGACCGATATGTCTGCTCGATACGGCGGGTAAGGTGCTCGAGAAGGTTATTCTCAATAGACTGGTTAGGTACACCGAATGTGCAAACGGTCTGTCGAGTAACCAGTTCGGCTTCCGAAAAGGCAAGTCTACGGTGGATGCTATTCTGTCCGTCACCAAAACAGCAGAGGTAGCACTCCAGCGTAAAAGATGGGGCATTCGCTATTGCGCAATCGTCACGTTGGACGTCAAAAATGCGTTCAATAGTGTTAGCTGGGATTCCATAGCCCACTCGCTTCGGAAACTAGACATTCCGGTGTCTTTGTACAGAATTCTGGAAAATTATTTCCAGAATCGTGTGCTAGTTTACAGCACAGACGAGGGTCAAAAATGTGTCCCAATTACCGCAGGGGTTCCACAAGGTTCCATCCTGGGCCCGGTACTGTGGAATATCATGTACGATGAAGTGCTGAAACAAAAGCTCCCCCAAGGGGTTGTGATCGTTGGATTTGCGGACGACATCACACTTGAGGTCTACGGCGAGTCGATCGAGGAGGTTGAGTTGACGGCTTCGCACTCTATAAGCGTCGTCGAGGACTGGATGCGCTCCAAAAAACTGGAGCTGGCGCATCATAAGACGGAGATTTCAGTTGTCAATAACCGCAAGTCGAAGCAACAGGCGTTGATCAGTGTCGGGAATTGCACCATCGCCTCTAAGCGTTCCCTGAAGCTGCTGGGGGTGATGATCGATGACAAGCTCGCCTTCGGGAGCCATGTCGAATATGCCTGCAAGAGGGCTTCAATGGCTACTGCAGCATTATCTCGCATGATGTCCAATAGCTCAGCAGTGTACGGCAGCAAGCGGAAACTTCTAGCTAGCGTGACTTCGTCCATACTGAGATATGGCGGGCCAGTGTGGTCCAAAGCACTAGGTACTAGTAAACATCGGAGTAAGTTGGAAAGTACCTACAGGCTCATGTGCCTGAGGGTTGCGAGCGCGTATCGAACTGTGTCATACGACGCAATCTGCGTCCTGTCCGGCATGTTGCCTATCAGCATAGCCATTAAGGAGGACGTAGAATGCTTCGATCAACGTGACACAAGGGGCATACGAGGTACCAGAAGATCATTCTCGATGATCAGATGGCAGCAGGAGTGGTCCAATTCCGCGAAGGGTAGATGGACGCATCGACTTATTCCGGATGTATCCGGATGGGTCGGGAGGCGCCATGGAGAAGTGAACTTCCATCTGACACAGATTCTGTCAGGCCATGGTTGCTTTAGGCAGTATCTACACAGATTCGGGCATGCGGGGTCCCCCATGTGTCCCGAGTGCGCGGATGCGGAAGAGACTGCTGAGCATGTCTTCTTCGTGTGCCCTCGTTTTGTGCATGCGCGGAGCGACATGATGGTAGTGAGCGGGCCAGACACCACTCCGGACAACCTAGTTCGGAGGATGTGTAAAGACCCAAACATTTGGAGGGCGGTTTGTACAGCCGCCTCTCAAATAGTTTTAGAATTGCAAAACAGGCGACAGGTTGACCACCGACACGCCAGTGTTAGCTAACGGCCAGTCTCCAGGTTAGTTAGCTAAGTTAGCAAAAAGACCTAAAGAACCAAGAGGGTGCACAGAGCACAAAAGCCGCTCCCCGAAGCAATACCTAGCGGTGGTCCCGGGGAGTATTATGGGCTGGAGACTGAAGGGGTTTTAGTGGGTCCGGTCACTGATTCAAACCAACCCCACACTCCCTGAGGTTGGTCACCTCAGGGGTTTGGATGCAAATTTCCCCTTCACCTGAAAAAAAAAAAAAAAAAAAAAAAAAAAATATATATATATATATATATATATATATATATATATATATATATATATATATATATATATATATATTTATATATAGTTACATACACACACACACCCACACACACACACATACATACACACACACCCAAACACCCACACACACCCACACACCCACATACACACACACACATACATACACACACACACATACACACACACACACATACACACACACCCACATACACACACACCCACATACACACACACACACACACCCACATACACACACACACATACACATGGTGGGGTTCTAATTGCAGTGAAGCATTGTTTTACGTCTTCTGTGCTTACGTTAGCTATGGATGACAGCCTAGAGCAGATTTGGGTGAAGATCAAGGCATGTGGCTCGATTATTGTCGTTGGAGCCTTCTACTTTCCCCCAAATCTCAGGAATGAGGTCGATGTCATGGATCGACATATAGCGTGTGTTGAATTAGAAGTCAACTCGATTTCTCCACGTGATGATTTGTTGGTTTTTGGTGATTACAATCGTCCCGGCCTAAAGTGGAAAAGACATCCATGTTCTAACCACAAGTACACCGATGCTCTCCAATCTACTATCAATTCAGGCAGTGCGCACCTGTTGGACGGAATGTCACTTCTAAACATGCATCAAATCAATCACATACTGAACAATGATGAGAGAATTCTGGATCTTGTTTTCGTTAATCAGCAAGCTATGAATGACTGTGATATCGGTCCATGTGGAGAGGCCCTTTTTAGGATTGATGAAAGATATCATCCACCCATTCTTCTTTCTTTTCATCGTACTGCGGACGTCTCATTCGTAGACGAGTATGACCTTACAGCACGAGATTTTAAAAAAGCTGACTATGTCTCCATCGATGAACGATTGAGAGCTGTGGATTGGAGACTGCTTGAAAGCTTTCATTGTATAAATGATGCTGTTGGCTATTTCACCGAGATAGTATCGCGTATCGTAGCAGACTGTGTCCCAGTAGTGCAGCCACGACGGACACCAGCTTGGAGTAATGCAGAACTAAAGAGGCTGAAACGTCGTTGTTCACGGACTTTTCGAGCGTATCGGAACAGTCGTTGTGAGCTTACCCATTCGAGATTTACTCTGGCCAGTCGTCTATATAGAAAACTTAACTAAAAGTTGTACAAACGCTACCTCAAACGTGTGGAACAAAATCTCCGGACAAATCTGAAGAGCTTTTGGAATTACATAAAATCTCAACGGAAGGAAGATGGTCTTCCGGCGACTGTATTTTTGGATGACGAAGAAGGAACAACGAATAGTAGCAAATGTTCTTTGTTCGAAAAGCATTTTGGTGGTGTGTTCTGCAGCGAAACCACGTGTGCTGAAGACATTGCAACTGCTTTCGAGGACGTTCCAGTCGACAGATTCGATGCGGATGTTTTCGTTTTTGATGAAAAAGATGTCGAACTGATAATTTAAGAGATGAAGCAATCTTTCGCTCCTGGCCCAAACGGAATTCCTGTGGTTTTGTTGAAAAGTTGCTGCGAATCGCTGAAAGCTCCTCTTGCCTTTTTGTTCGATTTGTCATTGACATCCTCCACTTTCCCTAGCATCTGGAAGTCTTCTTACATGTTTTCTGTCTTCAAAAAAGGTGACAAACTAAACGTAAAAAACTACAGAGGTATTACCTCTCTGTGTGCATGCTCGAAGGTTTTGGAATCCATCATGAACAATTACCTCTTCTTTCGGGTGAAGAATTATATTAGCACCTCCCAGCATGGCTTCTTTCTAGGCAGATCTGTTCGACTAATTTACTGGAGTTCTCGTCACATTGCCTGCGTACATTGGATCAACGCCTTCGAATTGATGCGGTGTACACTGACCTGAAGGCAGCATTTGATCGTGTCGACCATCATATTTTGTTGGAGAAACTGAGACGTTTAGGTGCTTCGGATCGACTTGTTGCATGGTTTAGCACGTATCTTTGTGAAAGACGGATGGCGGTAAAACTTGGAGCATCGCAGTCACAATGGTGTTGCAATAAGTTAGGTGTCCCGCAAGATAGCACATTAGGACCATTGCTATTCTCCTTGTTTATCAACGACGTCACATTTCTGTTGCCCCGTGGCTGCCGACTTCTTTACGCTGATGATCTTAAAATTTACATGATCATTAAATCGATTGATGATTGCATTAATCTGCAGAACTTGCTAAATATTTTCGCCGTTTGGTGTCGCAAGAACAAACTTACGCTTAGTATTGAAAAGTGCAATGTTATCAGCTTCTATCGTATAACATCACCAATATTGTTTCAGTATACTATTGACGGGAAAACTCTTGATCGCTCTGATGGTTGTGTCAAAAACTTGGGAGTTTTGTTGGACACAAAATTAACCTTCAATCAGCATTATTCATCCATCATCAATAAGGCCAACAAGCAATTAGGAATGATTTTCAAAATTGGGAAATGCTTCAACGATCCTTGTACACTGCGCTCACTGTATTGTTCATTAGTTCGTCCGATTTTGGAAGCTGCCTGCGTAATATGGGACCCGCATTACGACGTGTGGACTGATCGTATCGGGCGTATCCAGAAATTGTTTGTTCGTCGTGCGCTTCGGAATTTACCTTGGAGAGATCCGGATAATCTTCCACCGTACGATGACCGTTGTGCTCTGATAGGTCTGCAAACCCTTGAACAACGACAAAAGTGCTTGAAAGCAACCACCGCTTTTAAAATTTTGACATCAACTTATGACACACCGGCATTGTTAGCTTAGCTACAACTTCACCGCCCATCTCGAGCAGACAATTCAACCTGATTCGTCTGAATTTCCAACGAACCAACTATGGCATGAATGAGCCCATTAGGTCTATGGCTGAAGAAGTTAACAGGCATCCTGAAATGTTTAATTTTTAGTGTGTCCAACTATGACTTGTTTTTTTTTCTTTTTGTTTATAGTTGAAACAATTGTGTTATATGTGTGAATAATTTGTTTGAGATGATGATGGGTTTTTTAGGCTCGTTTGAGAATGGACGTGTTGTTTAAACTCATAAGGGCTTTTTCCCATCCCTATATTTATTAAGACCACAAAAGGTTGGATGAATTAAATAAATCAAATCAAATCAAATACACACACATACATACACACACCCACACACACACACACACACACACACACACACACACACACACACACACACACATACAGGAAATGCTCAGCTCGTCGATCAAAGTCGATTGATATACGAGATTCGACCCTTTAGAGTACTTTTATACCTTTGGTTTTTTCAGTGATTGCTATACTGCCGTTCTACGCATATTTGTTCCATGTTCCAAGTTATGTAAACGAGAAAAACGAGGTTAAAGTTTTACAATGCTTTTACGCATTGCGCCAATGTGAAAATACTGTTATGGGTTTCTAACCAGTTTTACCTTGCAATAGACTGTTATCAATAAATCTAGTTGAATGTTTTGCGATTCAACACTCTTTTCCATAAAAATACCTACTGGGACAATAATGCCGAGAAATTTGCCTTTTTATAGATAATTTCTACGCATATCAGTCCCACCTCGTGCATTCGATGTTTCTCAATTCAAAGTTCATTTTGGGGATACAAGGCTGTTTAATTTTTTACGAAAATGATCACGCTAATCTAATCTGAATAACGTGTTGTCTTTATACGCTAATCTGAATAACGTGTTGTCTTCATACGCAAATGATGATAGTCGAGATGAAAGTTTAGTTATTTGAAAAAGTATCAGACGACTTACAATTACATAGGGAAATTTTTTTTAGATTGCCCATATTTGAAAGTTGTTAGGCTTCCACCATTTTGGCTACACACAAAAGACAGTTCTTACAACTTTCAATTAGTATTAATCTCATGCGTTTATTTTCTTATGCTCGAAGAGAAAAGGCATTCAGATTACAAACAAGCAAACAAGGTATAGGTATTCCGAACAAAGATATGTAGGTACCGCATTTAAATAATAAAGCAAAGTGATTTTCGGTATCGAGTTTTTGACACCCGTTATGTAGCCAAACCTTGTAAGAAGAAGTTTTTAGTGCTCTGTAGCACTTCCCAAGTTGTAAATATGGGAATTAGTGGTTAGTGGGATCGATTAGAATAGGAAACATCTAGTGGGACAAATATGTGTAGAAAATCATCGATGGGACAAACAGATTTGGAGATTTGGTTTTTTAAGACTTTCGGAACAAACAATGCTATTTTTAAAAGTTTTTCAAAAATTTACATGAAAATAGACTCATTGGTGATAAAAAACGAAAATCGACAAAAAGTAACATGGGACAACTATGCGTAGAACGGCAGTATACCTTTCAAGGAGAAACGCAAAACTGGAGTGTTGTGAAATACTCCTATAAGTGTTTGGTTGAGCAAAATTTTGAAATAATATTCTAAGTGCAGCAAAAAAAAAATATTTTTGTTGGTGGCAATCAGTGATGGAAACAAAATGAATATAATGCAATTGTTGTTTAATCTCGATTTTTACACATCATGAAGTGTTACAGACCGCGACTAAACTTATGACTACATCAGCTATGAGAAGCGATTCGCTCGTTGTGTTCGAAATCTGCGAGACTGCGACCATCTGGATGCAATATAGTTTTCCGAGTCTGTATCATGTTTTCAGTTCACTTATTTTTCGCTTTTCCAGCTGCACACACTGTCTGTTTTAAAAGCACAATAAAGGCATTTGTTTAAAAAAATATCAATTATTAGTGGAGTTATGGTCGTTTCCTTGAAACTATTTAAAAGAGGCATGCAGTGTTTATGATGAAATTATAAATCACATAATATATCATTAGTTTATAGTTGTACCGAGTCTGATATTTTCGAAAAGTATATTTTTACTTCTTCTGCAATCGGTAACCACTGTCAGTTGATTATGAATGTTAATTGATAGTTACATGCCCAATTAAATCCGCAACATCATTACAGCGCCATCAAAAGTAGGTTGTCAATCCATGGAGTAAAAACTACATTAAATGATGTAAACCTCATACAACCTACGTGTTGACAGACCTGCAATGCGAACGCTGAGTCATTTCAACTTGATTGATTTAAAACATGCTTTTACTCAATGATGGTGTTTTGACAAAAATTCAACATTGAGTAGTTTGAACCCAGTATTGGATGAAAAATCAAACTGGTTAGAAGATTGGTGATTTCAAGTGAATAACGTGCTTCTGTGCTTCTGTTTTTGAATAATAGACGTCAATTTAAAAGAAGATCAACAATGCATTGTGAGATTAGAGCTAGAAACAGAGGCGCTTGAAGGGGAAACAGCCAGTTAGGGGTACTGGGGGTAAGCCCGGCACTGAGGGTAAGACCGTCACCCCTAGGATTTTACTAGAAAACGCTAATTAACTGTGTTTTGGAATATGTGAAGTGTTGGTATTTAATATTTTAGATATTTTAAGACACATCGAAGCCACCGTGAAACGTCAAACGTCAAAATAATAAACAAAGCGTATATTACTGCAGCTGAAGCGTAAACGGATGTAATTTTTCGTGAGTGGAACTTAAGCTTTTATTCATTTGAAAAGACTAAAATAATTTTTAGTTGCTCTACAATTTATTGCCTGTATTGTTAGCAATCACAGGAATTCGATCTGAGGTGAATTGAAGCGATAAATTTGTAGAAAAACTCTTTTTAACAAAATGGGTGCTGTCGGGGTAACACCGTCACCCAGTGAGTGGGGTAAGCCCGACATGGTCTGAGGCTAGTTGGATGTTACTGACACATATTTCTCATCTATTACCGATGTATCGCTGATAAATAAATTAATTAATCGACTTAGAACCATGCACTCAACTGCCGGTACCCGGATAACTGTCCCATAATGAAAAACAACATATTGAGAAAACGGCGATTGAATATTATCCGTGAATTTTCGGATTTCCAGCAATTACATCCAGAACCAATGACCATAACAGTTTCATGGCACCACAAGTTCATCGTTGAGAACAAAAAACAATGGATGAAATTGGTTTTACGTTATATAACTTGAAAAAAGACAAAATGGGACAAAATATGCGGGTACATTTCAAAAGTACTCGCATATTTTGTCTCATCACATATAAATTCAACCAGCAACCGGCATTATCATTTGCAACGTAGATTGTACTACAGAAAAACAACATTAGTCTAGTTAATTAAATGACATGCTTCTATATGCCTAAAATAATCCGATATACACTTATCTGGAGCAAAATTATATGTTTGCAGTTCGTACCACTATGCAGTGGGACTGTAATGCGGGTACTTTCAATATGGGACAACAATAACTTGGCATTTTTTCCATGTTTTTCCATACAAAAGTATCAATTTTAATTTTTTTCCAGAAAATGTGATAACAATTAAGTCGATTCCCGGTGATAACTCAAAAGTGACCAAAATCAGTATGGGACAGTTATGCGGGTACCGGCAGTCAAGCTCTTCTGTAATTTATGAATGATTCCAAGGGTTATTAGAGATGCCAAATGTACTGAATCAAGTCACAAAACTGACGGCTTTCCCGGTGGTATTTGAAATATACTCCGGTGTGGTCAATGTGATCCTGGCTTCAATGAAACTAGTTAATGATATGATTTAAAGTGCCACATGATAGGCACCCCCAAGGGGTGCCGGTTTCACCCGCACTGATTGCTAAACGTAGTTTTTATCTTAGTTTCAAAACTTCACTATTCCTTGTAAAATAACAATTTGAAAGTACTGAAAACCTTCATATCTTGGAGAAAACAATCTGGGCAATGATTCTGCGAAAAAAATATAACAATATTTGCCATCAAGTTCTACTAAAGAATCATTTTCCTTAGGGGGCCAGGCTTACCCCCAGTACCCCTACACCAAATTGGAAAGTACTTGAGTAACTTTTGAGATAGATTTTATTATTTTATATTATTTTTCAATAAACCGCTTTTTTCAACTAATATTAATTCAATCGAATGAATATACCTGAATTCTACACAAAGCATAGTTTAAAAATTGAACTAAACGTCGGGTACTTTTGGTGTATTGTTACTCTTAGTGCTATATACCTTCTATCAAATTAATCTGCAACTACTCAAAATTGGCTTCCTGCACGGAACGACCCCGTGTAATTAAACCGACATGAAAATAGGTACTTTTCGTTTTCCGTGTAGAGGATAGACTATGAAAAGTCAAGGGTCAAATTGCTCAAGAAAATAACCAAAGTTTGGATTTAAAAGTGTGTAGCAATTTTACAAATATCTTAAAATAACAATATAGTCCACTCCCGAATTTCCCATGTATTTTCGTGAAGACAGACAGGAAACACCCCCTCTCGTAGTGAAAAAGGTAACTAAACCCATTGCACAGTGGTACAGTAAGGCAATTTAGGCGGACATAAGCTTTTCGTTGCGATTTTGGTTTTTGGGCGGTTTAAAGCCATAGTTTTTGTAAAAAGTTGTTTCTTATACATAGTCCTCTATTTATGTGCGAATGAAAATTAGGGTGGTCCTAAAATCAACGAAATAAAAACAATAATAATATATAATAAAAACAATATTGGATTTCAAAATGGCATTTAGAGACGATTTCTGGCCTCTGAGCATCATTCTGGTTAAAGAAACACCCATATTTGGTTGTTTTTGGGTTTCCAGTCACCAAAAGTCGCCATTTCACAACTCAAAATGTTGTCTGAGCGTCATTTTGGTTAAAGAAACATCCATATTAGGTGGTATTTGGTCATTTTCGGCTGTTTCCCAGTCACTGAAATTCACCATCTTACAATTCAAAATGTTGTCTGAGGTCGAATTGTGGCTTCAGTGCATCATAACAATCGCGGAAATACCCATATTTGGTCATTTGCCGCTGTTTTTCAGGAACCGAAAGTCGCCATCTTGGATTTAAAAATGGCATTTGGAGACAATTTCTGGCCTCTGAGCGTCATTCTGGTTAATAAACACCCATATTAGGTGGTATTTGGTCATTTTCGGCAGTTTTCCAGTCACCGGAAGTCGCCATTTTACAACTCAAAATGTTGTCGGAGGTCGACAAACGTACAAACCGTAGAACACCATCCATGGATCGCCCTTAAACATAGGCGAACTTTATTATTATAAAATATTCGGCCGAGTCCACTTCACAATAATATTTGCATTTTTTTCAGTGTACCCATTAGGGTAATATTATTGTCAAAAGTTACTCTTTTTCACATGTCGTGTAGAACAAAATCAGAAGTGGCGCACCTATCGGTCGAAAAGGTGACTAATGCTTCTGTCATTTTCAATTTGTCTTCATAATTTCACGTAAGTGAACGATATTGGTATTTAAGATATTTAATGTAACGTTATAGCGCCGACCTGAGTAATAAACTGGTTGCCTAACGCGACCCATTCAGTTGGCAACATTTCGTTGAGCAACAATCATTTTGATGACACTCCTGGGTCCGGCCTGGAAGCCGGACAAATTAAAACGTTACACTCTACTATCACATCTAAGAATTGGTTGCAAACCTAAAATCAAATGAGAAAAGCTTTTTCATAGGTGTTTTAACACCCTTTCCGAATATGTAAAATAAATTGATGGTTTTTTGTTTTGTTTTAAAGCTATAGATGAAAATGTGGCTGAAAGTCATGTCAAAACGTTGTTTCGTCACGCGAAAATGTGACTTTTGCATGTTCACTTCTGAGGATAAACCGTAAAGCATTGGCATTAACAGGCATCATTTAAAGACTTTAAATCAAAAAACCAATATAACCGCACATACATCCATATCTCTGTCGGTCATAAGTCTGATAAAAGCAACAATCGCTATCTTTTTCTTATTAAGCAGGAAATTAAGCAACCACTGGAATCATCATAGCAAATAGCCCTCATGCGGCCACAGGGTTGAATTCACCACAAACGAGAACCTGTCGATCTACAAGGAATGGCCTTCATTACGGACAAGGCCTCGCATTCTCTTCTATTCATTGCTCTTTGGGTGGATTGGATTCTTTGTTTTCTCTGGAAATGATGTATATAGACATGATGTTACGGTACGCTAATTTTCGCATCGTTCAATATATTATTTAGGGTATCGAACGTCTTCGTCTGTGGTTTTCTTCGGCAGGTTTTTGCATAAGATTGCTGCAGAAAACCTGCCGAAGAAACCCACTGACGAAGACGTTCGATACCCTACATGAATTTAAATTGTGAATCTGGCAATGCTACATTTTTTTTTCCTGTATGGACTTGAGAAGTGGCATGCTTATATTATTATTGTTCATCAGTGCTTGTGTGTAATGTGATACTCTTCCATACACGCTTACTGTTCTACTATACCGATACTCGTTCGTCTTGCCAAATATCACCAAATATAATTCCCTGGAGAAGTTACGTCGTGCGTCCTTCTGGCCAGTTTTATTGATAAGAGGGACTTATTTTTTGTTAGAAGGAAGTCACGCAAAGGTATTGTAGATTACAGCGTAAAGGAAGGGTAACTGGTGGGGAGCCCGAGAATAAACCCATGCTTGAGTCCTTTTTTGACATCGGATGGCCTGGTTCTACTAAGATTCGAACCCACGACCATCCGATTGACAAAGCGGACTCTGTAACCTTGCGGCTTCGCAGCTCCCCCGGCAATACTATATACCTTGCTATTAATGTTTGAGCTTTTCGAAAGCGACTTATGAGTTAAAACACTTAAAATTGAGACAAAAGTTGTTCACAGAAATTCGATTTCAACCCTTTTTTCAAATTTTAACTAACCTATCACTAAATTGTCCAACATTTTGTCTATCCAACGATATATTGATTATTGTAATCAATGATCATGTTGTACAGTTATTACCGTTTGAGATTTATTCTAGTACTTTACCGGTTCTATTTTTACTTTTTTTTTACTTTCGCACTACCGTAATCTCCCAGACTGACGTATTTGTTCGTGTTGGGTATTTTCGTCACTGCGATCAATTTTTTGATATTTTGTGACATATTCCCCCTTTTTTAATCTTGCTAAGTCAGGATAACGTATCACTATTGGAAGTGGTCGTTACAGTCTGGCCAATAGCATTAGTCCAGTCCGGTATTATACTTCGTATAAAGCGCACAACCGCACTGGGATTTGTTCTCCAGATTTCAGAGGGTTCCAGTAGACCCCCCTCGAGGAACTTATATCTTTCGATAAAAATTGCGAGACATCGGCATAACAAATGTTCCGGGTCTTCTTTTTCCATGCTACATACTCGACATGTATCATCTTGAAGTTTGTTCATAACCTTCAAATGATAACGGCTTGAACAATGCCCTGTTATTAGGACGAATTTCAACAATCTGATCTGTACATAATGCATTAAAATAATCACAAAACATTGCCGAATTTTTGATTTGTGGAAAAAGTGTTATTAACTGAAGTTATGTTACCACGTCATTTTGTTGTAGAAACAGCGATTTTAATTTCGCTGTTTCTACAACCGATTGATGTACATCCATCGTAGTATGCGACAAGTCGCTCGGCGATTTTTTTTTTCATAAACAGTCAAAGAGTCGCGATCCGAGAATACGTTTTCGGTAATGAATTTATTTTGGAATATAATAGCATTCGTGGCCACTGCTATCTTCAATCTACACTTCTTCCGTAAAAAATCACGAGTGCGCTTTAGTTGACCACGAGCATGGACCAAGGTACGTGGCCTTAGAGGACTACAGTATGATAAAAGTTCTGTAGATAGTCAACTTCGTGCCGCGGCGTCTTTCCTGCCATAAGACCTCGGAAAATTTCTCTGCTAATGTCGTTCTCGGCATGATGTATAAAGACATGGTGTAACGATATGTCAAAAGCTGAATCGGCCATATTGAAAAATAAATGCCAGCGAGTAGGTTTGTTTATAAACAACTGGGGCATAAAAATTATCGCATCTCATAATATATCATGTGGATGCATTTAAATTATAAATATGGCAATATATACCTTGCTACCAATATTCAATAATTTAAGAAATAATTTTCGACTTAAAACACCTTAATTTGCGGTATTCAATTGCTTATTTAGTGAGGATATATCAAGAAACACGAAAAAGTTATTCACTGTTGCATAGTGATGCTCCGTCTCCAACCCTGCAAAGTGAAAAAACGCTCCCTCATCCTGCGCCTACTTTTTGGTCGAACCGGTACACCATGTTCTACTCATCATGGTTCTCGGTAAGGTGTCGTACACAAATTACGTAACGCTAAAAATCTAGATTTCAGACCTCCTCCCCCCCCTATGTAACGATAGGTAACGTTCGATATGACTCCCCCCTAAAATTACGTAACGCTGAACAGTCTGACCCCCCTCCAAAATTTTCAATTTCGAGCAAACATTACAGTTACGTAACTGTCTCTACTACCCCCGCTCCCCCCTACGTAACAATAAGTAACGCAGACTCAACCCCCCTCCCCCCTCATGCGTTACGTAATTTGTGTACGTCGCTTATTCACCAGTAAGCCTAGATGCACGCACTTGTCAACTACTCCGATTTCATCACCGCTAAGCTGAATCCATGGTCTGAGATTGACACGATCTTCTCTGGGGTCGATTGTAGGCTTTTGTGCATCATCCCGATTACGGAAATATTCAAGGTAATCGATAATTTTGGGAGAAGTTGCCATCTTAGAATTCAAAATAATCTTTGGGGTCGGTTCTTGACTCCCGTGCATCATTTCGATCATTTTAAGCTGTTTTCCGGAAAATTGTTTCAAATATGTGGTTCATTTGTATGGAACCCTTTCTCGTGCAGAGAAGGGAGAGGGGCCGTACCACCATAGAAATATTTCCTGCTTCCAAAAACATCTACATGTCAAAAATTGGTTTCATTTGCTTGATTAGTTCACGAGTCGTTGACTGTAATAAACGTATCTCAAACATAGTTGTGTTGGATTTACGTCACGTTGAGTAGAAATGGCGGTTACGTCATTTCGTATTCGTGAAATAATGTCGCTATTTTTTACACTTTTGATCGAATTTCGGCACCTATAGGTCCAATTTAGTGTGTTTTATCGTTTAATCGTAAAAAACACAAATCGGTCTGCGAGATTATGGCAGTACATCAAAAGAGTTTTTTTTTACCTTTTCCATATGATTGCCCAATGCTGCCCTCACTGCTTTCATGAGCTCTGGGTTGTCAGCTAGTGTGTCAGCAAGAGCAGCCAGAAGTACATCTGAAGATAGATATTAAATGTTTGTTATTTTATTCATGCTCTGAAAATTAAAACAATAACCTAAAATCTTCTTTTGAAGAGATGGTGATATACGCCCGTGACTACCTTCCGATTCCAGGAATGCAGTTAATTTTTCTAGCGCATTTTGAGCAGGTTCGGAACCACGAGTCAGTGATTGGGTAAACATTACCTTGGAGAGTTGATAGATAACCTCTTCAAGTGAATATTCTGCATAAAGGAAATCTGCTAATCGAAGTCGCCCAACCACATCGTCGTAATCTTGTGTAGCTTCTGTTGAACGATTATTTGTTAAACATCGGAATTGGAAACATGTTAACCGAATATTACCTGCTTCTTCATTCAAACCATTAAGTTTAAGCAAACTCGGCAACCGCTCAATAACTTTAGCTATTTCTGGCGAGAGAGTAGCTGGTTGCTCCAATAAGCTGTAGTCGACTACACCCTCTGTATGGGTTGCAATGGTTGTAGTTGGAGCTTCAGTAGCGGCGGTCATAGCTGTACTGCTGTCGCGCTCACTATGCAAGTGAGAATCCGATTTTAAAGAACTACTGGAATACGTATTCTGAAGGTAATCGATGCCTAAGCGGATGTCGCGTAGAAATTTGATTGCATTTTCTCGTGTCATCTAGCCAGAAGTGATATGTATTTATTGCTTTCATTAAAAAAATATTTTGCGATTTACCAGGCCTTTTTGAATCAATTCCTCTACAGCACGAGCCACACCAGCTTCATCTCCAGTCCAAAAAACATATTGAGCCATGTCAAAGGCCGAATACTGCCCTCCGCTGTGTCGTAAGAGTATCTCAGCATTCTGCAAGATGCAAACGATTTTATAGAATAATGGAATTGAATTTCTAAGCCTTACACTGCGCCGTTGGCCATTACTAGTTAGAGAATTCATTTCATGATAAGATTTCGATATCTGTTCCGTTTGTAAAATAATCGATGGATCCGACACGGTCGGTGTCGTTTGGTCCAAACTATGTTGAGAGCCATTGTTTAGGCTTGTCGTGCCTGGAAGTAACTAAAAATAATAAAACACGAATTAATCCACCTTGCGGTGAGACCTAGCCTTTCTCATTCAAACTAATTATTTGTTAAAATAAATTTGCACGATCACTTCAATTTTTCTATTTTCTTAAAAAGTTATTTTCTAAAAGGGCGTATGCATTTTGGCATAGGTTTGATCACAGCATTGTAACTCAGAAACCGTTGTGATTTTGTCAAAAACCTGACTCAGAATGAGGATGAGTGCCTTATAAAAACCAAAATTAATCCACCTAGCGGTAACGAGAAACCATTCAAGGCTGTTTTGAAAGGTCTTTCAAATGATCAAACTATTGATGAAATTAGAGATTGTTTGTCAGAATCACTTGGTTTTGCCCCCAACCAAGTAATTTTGATGAAACGAAAGGCAAATGCTTAAAATAATCAAACTGGAATACACCAGGAAAATTACTTAGTACATTTTGGTTGTACCAAAGTAAATAATTTGAAATGTTTGGAAAAAGCACGTGTTTTATTTAACGTGCGAATAAAGGAGGAAAATTTCAAGAGACATGGAGGAATCCATAATCTTACGCAATGTCGGAACTGTCAAGCCTATGGTCATGGAACTCGAAACTGCCATATGGCAGCAAAATGTATGATTCGTGGTGACACTAGTCACACGAAAGATATCTGCCCCGTGAAAGAGACCACTAATAGTTTCAAATGTGTAAATTGTGGGGGAAATCACAAATCTAATTTCTTTAATTGTCCTGTAAGGTCAAAATTGCTTCCAGACAACGTCGGAATTCTAAACAACCTGTTGTCAATGTGGGTAATCAAAAGACTTTCAATACTGTTCAGGCATCACCAGCACTTTCATTAGCAGGTGTGTCTGTAGGTAATAATTTAAATTCAGATAACAAATTCAATTCAGCAAAGATTTTAAATAATGCTGTAAATTTTCTAAATTGGAATGCTCGCTCTTTAAAAGCGAATGAGGATGAATTTTTCAATTATTTAACAGTCCACGATGAGCACATTGCAGTTGTGACTGAAACGCTTTTAAAGCCAAATATTAAACTAAAAAAGAACCCGAATTATATGATTCATAGGTTTGATAGAATTGATGTTGCCGGTGGTGGAGTTGCAATAGTTATCCACCGTCGAATAAAACATCGTGTTTTACCTCATCTTGAAACTAAAGTAATCGAGAGTTTGGGAATTGAAATTGAAACAAGTAAAACAAGTGTTGAA
Source organism: Wyeomyia smithii (assembly GCF_029784165.1). Classification (NCBI taxonomy): domain Eukaryota; kingdom Metazoa; phylum Arthropoda; class Insecta; order Diptera; family Culicidae; genus Wyeomyia; species Wyeomyia smithii. Next base: position 83,184,673 of record NC_073694.1, read on the forward strand.
ATAAATTTAAGTTTCTAATCTTTTTTTTTTTTGTAAAATTTGTTATGTTTATTAACACATATAAATAATAGTACTTATATGTTATTTTCTAGTGAAAACTCCAAAGCAATAATATCTACATTATTATCGCTACTTTCATTGATAAATTTCACGTAATTTGCTATTAACTGTAATAGTTTCGTTTTTATTCTTCGTGCTATTCCGTTTAACGTTGGTGTGACTGCGTAGTCGAATTCAAGTCTGCGCCATCCAGGAAGTTGCCGTGCAATCACACGAAGCAGTAGTGTCCATGCCGGTCTCACTCTAGGGCACTCAGATAATTTGTGTTTGAGCGTTTCGACAGGTAAAGCGCAATGCGTACAATCTTCACCGTCCGAACGGTTCATAACATAAATAAGCCGACGGTGTTCTACTTTTTGGTTCACAAATAGGAAAAGCAGGGTTTTTTGGTGTGACGATAACCCTCGTGCCCCATGAAGGTTCATCCAAACTCGTCTCCAGTCTGTGTTTGGATTTTCTCTCTCTATCTTGGGTATCTCTGTTTGCTCGATGTAGAACCTCTGTATTAAATCGGAAGAGACTTGTTGAGTTACTTGCGTTGTTATGATCGCCAGTTGTTGTTTGATCAGTTTCAAGCAAGGACAGCCTGTGGGCAGCACTGTGAGGTTAGAATTTTCCTGGTACAGGTAGGATTTATAGAATGGCATCGATTCAATTTCTTTCATATGGCGAGTGACGATCAACGCTTTACATTTTAGAGCTGGCAACTGGAGTTTCAGACCACCTTGATGTAGATCTCGTGCTAATTGTTGCATCGGAATTCGTGCGGGAACACCACGCCACAGGTACGTACCCATAGCAGACGTCAACTTGTCTGTATGGACACTGAGAGGCGGAAGGATAGATGCAAGGTACCATATTTTTGAGGTAACAAAAGTATTCAGCAGCGTTATTTTTTGTAAAAGCGTGAACGTACGCATTGAATGTAGATATAAGATTTGAGCAAACCTCCCCACAACTGTATCCCAATTTTGTTTTATCATTGAGCGAATTGAGTTTGCATAAATAATGCCCAAAATTTTCACCGTCTCAGCTGTTTGTAGCCACGGTACATTTAGTGGTGCTCCATTCCCTCCACCAACATCGATAGAAACTGTTTTAGCTAGGTTGAGCTTTGCTCCAGATACTCGAGAGAAGCGGGTGAAGAGAGCAAGTATTTGCTCTATTTTGACCACACTGGTGGCAATAACAGTAATGTCGTCGGCATATTCAACGACCAGATCTGTTCCACTGTGGTTTAGCAGCGGGAGTAGGTACAGTGCGAAGGCAAGACTACTTAGCGGGTTCCCTTGTGTTATCGATCTTTCGAGCGGGAAAGAGTTTGTCAAGTGACCGTTGATGAGTAAGCGAGAGGATGATAGTTCCAAGAAGCGAGCCATCAGTGCCACCAGCCTCGTATTGAAACCGAGCGCGCACAAGTTGTTGAGAAGGGATGTTCGGTTCACCCGATCAAACGCGTGATCAAGATCAAATGAAATTAATTTTGCTCTCTGTTAACGTTCGATCATCTGTGCGATTCTATCCTTCAACGAGAGGGTTGCTTCGAAGATGTTGTGCTCTACGTTGGCACATTTTTGTACGTTTCCCAGCACACGATGCACCCTTATTACTCTCTCCATCCTAAGTTTGAGAATGCGGCAGATGAGTTTATAGTCGAAGTTAAGAAGTGAGATCGGTCTGTAGGCGTTAGCAGTATTTGCGGTTTCCTTTTTCTTCACCAATACAATCACGCTGCTGACGAATTCGGCTGGGAAGTTGGACTCTAGCACTTCATTCATGACTAGATTCAACTCCCGATGTATCACTTCGAACGTTTTGAGATAGAATTCTCTCGGTAAGCCATCTGATCCGGGTGATTTTCTCTGTGCACTCGTTTTGATTGCCGACAAAATTTCTGCTGTGGTAATGTCTCTCATGCATGCTTCGTTATCTTCGTCGTTGTATGGTATTGCTCTTGCGCAGTCAAATTCAGCATCGTTTTCTCATTCATCCTCCTCTTCCGCAAAGAGATTAGTGTAGTATTGCACCATGTGCTCTTCTATGTCTTCTGCCCGACTTATTGTTTCGTTCCTCTCATTCCGCAACAGTGTGATCGTTGTGCGTTTTCTCTTTCTTTCCCCTAACTGAAACGTCGATAAAGGTTCACCTGCTATGTACGTTTCGTTGATACGGACAAACATTCTCGTGACTTCTCTTTGCTGTAACAATATTTCCGCCTTCAAGCGATTGATGTTCTCCAACATACTCGGATCGTGGTAGAACCTATCATAAGCTCGTCGTAATTGAGAGTACAGCTGTTGGTATTTTTCGTGAAATTCTTCGTACGCCAGTTTTGATTTCCATCGAAAGAAGGTTTTTATTTTTGGTTTAGCATATGTCAGCCACCATGTTACCCACGAAGTAAAATTTCGTCGTTGACGGGTCCAATACTGCCAGTTGATGCGAAATTCTTCAATATGTTCAGCAGTCAGGAGATGTGGCCGAAGAGACCAGAAGCCATGGCCGGGTTCTCTTCCGAGATGGGGAAGTCGCACTCGTACATTGACGGCCTTGTGATCCTAGAATGAGCACAGTTGTGTGTTTATTTCTCTCAGTTGATCACACAGCCCCGCAGACACGTATATGCGGTCAAGCCGAGACATCGAGTTCTGAGTGATGTACGTATAGCCAGGTACGGCCGGGCATAGCTTTACCCATACATCGTGCAGTTGTAGTTGTTGGACTGTTGTTTGCAGGGAGGGACTCGTGTTATAACCCGTCGCGTCGCACTGCTGAAGCACGCAGAAAAAATCTCCTGCAAGCACCGTGTATTCAGTACGATGGCGGAGATAGTAAGCTAATGTGTTGTTAAAAAACCGCTTCCGTTCTGATCGCATAGCGGTGCCTGATGGTGAATAAACATTGCAAAGTGTTGTGTTGGCTATACGGAGCGCGATCAAACGTCCATCTAGGCTCTTTTCTACGTGTGAAAATTGTATATAGTCTTTGAGGGCAATCGCAGTACCTCTTCTTGCATGATCGACATTAGCTACAACGTTGAAGCCGGGAATATAGAGTTGCTCGTTTTCTACATCCTGCATCGGTGACTTTAATGCGAATCATCGATCTTGGAATAATGCTCAAAGCAATTTCAATGGAAAAATATTGTTTAATGATTGCTCGGCTGGATTTTATTCAGTTTTATTTCCAAATGGTCCTACATGTTATTCTTCTATTAGGAATCCATCTACAATTGATTTGGTACTAACAAATCAAAGTCATTCATGCAATGATTTATTAACTCATGCTGACTTTGATTCTGATCATCTTCCCATAACCTTTTTTTTATTTCCCATGAAACTATTTTAAATCCCACTAGATCTGTGTTAAAATATTACAAGAATAATTGGGATAGATATCGTTCTACGATCGAAGAAAATTTAAATGATGATATTATTTTACAAAATAGTACTGACATTGACAGAGCATTAGATAATTTTATCAGCTTAATTCTCAATGCCCGGAATTTATCAGTTCCTAAGGCTCGAGTGAAATTTAATGCACCAATTATTGACAGTGAACTTCAAATTCTTATACGTTTGAAGAACATACGGAGACGTCAATACCAAAGATCGCGTGATCCTACTTTGAAAATTATTTTTCAAGAATTACGAAAGGAAATTAAACAAAGATTCACTCTCTTGCGAAATGAGCAGTGGTGGGCACCGCTAACCGAAAATTTAGCTACGCCAATCGCTAAGCCGCTAACCGGAAAATTTAGCTCGATAATCGCTAAACGCCAAGCCCACATTAGCGGAACTTTCGCTAATCGCTAACTTCCCAAGCAGCAAAATTTGTTTCGATTTGAATTTTGTGCATCACAGCGACAATTTATTATGCGAAACTAAGTTGCAGCTATATCTCAGTTCCTTATACAATGGCAAAAAAGCGCAGGAGGTGGAGCCAATTCATTTTCGTTGTTTCATCACAAGTTTCAAGAACGAAACAACAATTTGTATGAGCTTATGCGTGGAATTTGATAACAACATGGTGAATGCTGCATGGTCAAATTGCAGCAACGAAGGTGTATCGTAGCAGCAACTAGGGTGATATAGCAACTACAGGGCATTGTAATAAGATTGTCAAATGGCAAATAGTCAGAATGGAAAAATATTTTCTGTATAGCGATTTATCTTTGATTATTTCCAGATATTTGATGAGGATTCAACCCCAGTTATCAATGTTTATTCAATTTTCTCGTTTTTACCATCTATGTCATTTGCTGTAGAAACACTTGCAAGTTTATGGATCAGTTTTTGATTTTGCTTCCCTTATAATGCTCATGCTCATTCTCAGTTTAAAATTTTGCTTCTTTAAGGGGTGATATCGAAGGCCAAAATTTTAGCGACGCTAACAGTTTCGCTAACCACCTCAAAGATTAGCGAAATCGCTAAACCGCTACCTGAATATTAGCGTCGCTAATTAGCGATTAGCGGATTAGCGGAATGGTGCCCACCACTGGAAATGAGAATTTCATGAGAGAAGTTGAACAACTAAAACCTTATTCAAACCTTTCCAGTCCTTAAAGATGGTGATAGCATTTTTCTAACGAATGAACAAAATTCTCAAAAACTTGCTCAGCAGTTTGAGAGTGTTCATAACTCCAATTTGAACATAGTAAGTCCTATTGAAAATGAAGTGAACCAAAAGTATGATCAGATCACCACCCAAGAATTTCTTTCTGGAGAGGTATTGGAAACAAACTTGAATGAGGTGCGAACTATTCTCAAAAAATTCAAAAACATGAAAGAACCAGGAGATGATGGGATTTTCTATATCCTCATCAAAAGACTTCCCGAAAACAATTTAAATTTCTTGGTAAACATTTTTAACAGATGCTTTGCACTAGCACATTTTCCTACGAAATGGAAAAATGCCAAAGTCACTCCAATTTTAAAACCCGAAAATAATCCAGCTGAGGCATCAAGTTAGCCACCAATTAGTTTACTTTTCTCTATTAGCAAACTTTTTGAAAGAATAATTCTTAATAGAATGATAACACATATTAATGAGAACTCAATTTCTGCAAATGAGCAGTTTGGTTTTCGCCATGGGCATTCCACTACTCATCAGTTACTTAGAGTAACAAATATTATTCGAACTAATAAATCTGAAGGCTATTCGACTGGAGCTGCCCTTCTAGATATAGAAAAGGCATTCGACAGTGTTTGGCATAAAGGTTTAATAGTTAAAATGTCAAATTTCAGTTTTCCGCTTTACCTCACAAAAATGATACAAAGTTATTTAACTGACCCCACTCTTCAGGATAACTATCTAAATGGTAAATCTAATAGATTGCCTGTTAGAGCTGGTGTGCCTCAGGGGAGTATCTTGGGCCCAATCTTATATAACATTTTGACTTCTGAAATTCCTGATTTAGCACCAGGTTGTGAGAAATCTCTGTTTTGTGACGATACAAGCATTTCCGCAAAAGGAAAAAGCCTCCGGGTTATATGCAGTGGACTACAAAATAGTTTAGATATATTTTCTTCATACTTGCAGAAATGGAAGATTAAATGTTACCCTATTACAGAGTTCATTAAACGAGCCATCGTAGCGGTCATGGTTGAGGTACCAACCACCAGGGGGAAGACTGATATCGTTTTCGCCTCAGCCTACTTCCCCGGGGATGCTCCTGAGGTCCCTCCTCCTGAGATCGCAGCGTTTGTCCAGTACTGTCGCAGCAATAATAGGTCCTTCATCATTTGCTGTGACGCCAATGCCCATCACACCGTGTGGGGAAGTACCGACATCAGTAGTAGAGGTGAGAGTCTTTTCGATTATCTTTCAGCTAACAACATAGACATATGTAATGTAGGTAATAAACCAACATTTTCAAACGCGATCAGGGATGAAGTCTTGGATCTGACAATGTGCAATTCTGCAATTTCTGAAAAAATTCAGAATTGGCATGTTTCAGACGAGACGTCATTGTCTGATGGTTCCGAAATAGCGGAGTTGTATGAGGAACCGAGTTCTTTTTAGCAGCACGCAGTTTTTTAGCGAATGCAGCTTTTAGCTGTGAAATATTTATATTTAGTTGATTTTTTTAATATAATCTAATGCGACTTACATAAACGGTCTTTCCTACAGTAATACAGGTAAATTTCTGCTTTTTCTCCACTTGGCGGTAATCTCTGCTCAGACACAGTCTGTTAGGTTAGATTTTATTTAATATGACTTATTTTTACTGACGTATTCGTACTCAATCCTATTTTTTAATCTACTCTAATTCTATTATATGAATAATTTTATTTAAACAAATTTTAATTTATCTTTAGCTGTAATTCACTGTTTAAATTTTGACAATAAGTTGTAGTCCGCAAATTCACTCTTTCACTCGACGTGTATGCAGTTGATCTCCTAGTTGTCGTCTTGTGCTTCCGCCCGCTTGACAGCTCCACTTTCGTTTTGGGTAGCAACTTCACTATCGGAGATATTGGTAGCTAGCATAGCAGTGTCGCCAGAGCCAACATCCTCCCCCCGTAACACTGACCCTCTGGGTCTGTTTTACATTTTTCATCTACTTCTAATACCGCCAGCTTATTCACCGCCCTACGAATCAACCCCCTCGCAGTTTGTACTATAGCCTGACGGATCGACAACTCGACCTCTTTCCCAGGTACTTCTGATCGCCTCGTCTACCAAACAACCAAGTCACCAGAGGTTATTGGTTTTCCCTCCGCAAACCATTTTGTTTTGTTTTGCTCGGGGTCAATGCTTCACTTTCTTCAGAGGCGATTGGCAGATATGTGAGCGGGCGACTATTCACTATACCTTCTGCTTCTATCACCAGTGTTTCTAAACTTTCATCATCCAATTTGGCATGACTCTGGTACGCAGCGTTCATGCCATTTTTTATTGAGCGCACCATGCGCTCCCACGCGCCTCCCATGTGGGGTGTACCGGGGGGGGATAAACATCCACTTAGTTGTAGTGCTGGTGAAGGTAATGGCTAGCTCTTCCATCTGCTCCTGCAATAATCTATTTGCTCCCTGAAAATTCGTTCCGTTATCGGAGTAAATAGTAGCTGGTGATCCACGACGAACGACGAACCTGCGAATGCTTTTTATACAGGAACTAGTGCTGAGGCTGTGAACCACCTCAACTTGAACTGCTCGTAACAAGTAAGGCAGGTGAACACCGCAATCCAACGTTTCGCATTGCTCCTACCAATTTTCACCACTAAGGGTCCGAATAAATCCAAACCGGTATGCGTAAATGGTCGTTCAAATGAAGCCAGACGTACAGCTGGCAACGGTGCCATTCGGGGGATGCTGGGTTTTACTTTGTACACTTTACACCATTGGCATGCTTTAGCGACCTGCTTCACGGCAACTCTTAGTTACGGCACGTAGTATTTTTGACGAACCTAGTTCACGACTGTTTCGTGGTTGCAATGGCGAAATCTGCGATGGTAATCATCCAACATGAGATAAGTAAATCTATGTTTTCTGGGGAGTATAATTGGAAACTTGGAGCTTTCTGTCACGTTGGGGGCGGCTGTTAAGCGCCCTTCCATCCGCAAAATTCCAAAGGTATCAAGCATAGGCGACAACCTGTACAAGCTGCTTGATTTTTCAAGCTGTAATTGTTTATCCGTCGAGTTCTGTTGATTGTGCGTTAGAAGCACCATTTCGTCTGGAAACGCTTGCCATTGCGTTAAACGAATCAGTGTCCGTTGCCCTTTAAGCAGCTCCTCCGAACTCAAATAGCTGCTGTTCTGTCTTTTCACGATCGACATTTGTTTTCGGGTGTCGAAAACGCGAAGTACGTATGCGGCTGAGCCAATCAGGCATGACAGACGTGAGTACCGCTGTAGGTCGAACACCATTCCGGGTATGGAAACGTGGCGGTGTACGTGACACGGTCGCAACTCTTCTTCCGTGGGTAACAATTTAGTTTTCTCACGAGGCCATTCGTTTGGGGAACCTTTCAAAAACTCCGGCCCATTGAACCAAGCGCCAGCTATGTTTTTGCATGGACCCTTCTCCCACTTCGTTGCTTTATCAGCTGGGTTTAGTTTGGTTGGCACCCAATGCCACTCTCGTACGTTGCCCAAGCAGCACACATTGATGCAATAGAGCAAATGCAACTCTCAATGCAGCATTCAAAGATTGTAATAATTCGCATCAGTTGCTTTTAATTAACTTGTAAATAACCGAAAAAGCGCAGGAGGTGGAGCCTATATGCAACTAACAGTGCTATGTGAAATCATCATCTGCATCGATAGCCGCTGCAGTATAGAAAGAAAAGAGAGGAGAAATAAAATTTAGTTTGTTCACCTTTCCTCTCATTACTCTTCGGTGATGGTGTCGCGAAGTTTCATATAACTACAAATATTTCGAATTTTTTCTCTATATACGCTTCTAATAGGTATGTAATTTTACCTGCGATTCAAAATTTACCGTGCAAAAAATGTTTTAACTTCATAATTATTGACGCGCCTTTTATAAAGTGTTGTAAAAGAAATTTCATGACTCAAACTCGCCAATATATAAACAATGTTTTGGGAAACGATAGTTCAGAAAACCTTGCTCAGGGAATATGCAGTGTTAATCATGCGTAATATGAAATAACAAAACCATATTTCCAACAACAATCATTTATCATTCATTTATATTAAAGATAGCTGTTTACTGTGTGGTATTTTTAGCAAATATTTGGTTTAACAAGATGTTGCTATACATTTTCATCACTAGTTTGCTTTCCTTAGAATAAAACATTTTTGAAACAACAATATGCAACATCATGTGACATTATCGTTATTTAAAAGCATCATGAAATATGCAGTAAATAGATTGCAGAAAACTATAGAGCAATTTCTAGTGTTCAGTTACAAGAATGATACACGTAAGTAACAAAATGTTGCTCAATTCTTTTAAATTTCTTCAAAGTAACCGAAAAGGTTTCTTGCACCGTTAAAAAAGCTTTAAAACAACAAATATTGAGTTGTCTCATTTGAAAACATGTTGCAAGTGCTGCTTGGGTGGATGCCTCGAGTAACTCTCCTACTCTACATGCCACGTATTGTTTGTACTTTCGATGATCGGCGCGCAGCCAGGACAACGGTGGTTGAATCACTACAAAGAAAACGCTGTTGAATCTTGACGCTGTGGCTCTGTTAAACAAATTGCATTAACCTTACTCCCAGCACGGCGGCCCGTAACTCCAGTCGAGGAATTGACAAAGGTTTTAGTGGTGCCACTTTCGTCTTCGCGGCAACCAGTGTGCACTCCACTATACCGTCTGGGTTTGTGATCCGAAAATAGGCTGCAGCGGCATAAGCTACTTCGCTTGCGTCTGCAAATATATGCAACTGGAGGTTTTGATAGTGGCAAACGGTTGCATTCTGAAAATAGCATCGGGGAATGCGTATCTCTCCGATATCTTGGAAAAGGCTCGCCCATCGAGTCCAACGTTCAAAATCAGCATCATCGACTTTCTCGTCCCACTGCGTTCCTTTTCGCCAAACATCTTGCAGCAAAATTTTGTGCATGCGCGCTCCACAGGCCCAGTGGATCAAAAAAACCCATTAGACATTTCAACAGTTGTCTCTTGGTTGGCCGCTCTCCCTCGTCGATTAATTTCTGGATAGCTTCTTGTACTACTGTGGACAAACATAAAATGTCCTCATTGGTCCACCACATCATCCCCAGTACGCGCTGGAATTCTTTTCTGTTCGACTTAATATCCTGACTGGACGACGGTTTTATTTCACCGAGACGGTGCAGTACTTCTGTGCTGTTGGATAGCCAATTTCTTAATTCAAAGCCAGCATTGGCATGTATTAACCGCATCTCCTCAGAGACTCTGATAGCCTCTTCTATGCTTCCGTAACTTTCCAGCGAATCGTCTACGTAGTGGTTTTTTATTATTCCCTCCACTGCTCGGGGATACTGTTCTTGAAACTCCTTCGCATTCTTGTTTTTAACAAATTGTGCGGACGCCGGGGAGCATGTTGATCCGAAGGTCGCCACATCCATCAAATATATTTCTGGGGGACACGACGGATCTTTCCGCCACAGGAATCTCTGCGAATGCCGATCTTTGGCACGAATTACGATCTGGTGGAACATTTACTTTATATCTGCTGAAACCGCTACTTTAACCTGCCGAAAGCGCGACAAAACAGCTGGTAAGACGGTCAATTGGTCTGGTCCCTTCAACAGGAGCGTATTCAGTGATATACCTCCCACCTTCGCTGCTGCGTCCCATATTAAACGAACCTTTTCAGGTTTTTTAGGGTTTATAACTACCCCGAGCGGTAAATACCAGATCCGATCTTTGTTCTCCAGTACCAGTTCCGCTTCTGTCACGCGGTGTGCATATCCCTTCGCCTGGTATTCCATCAGCTGTCTTTCGATATTCTCCCGTAACTTAGGCTCCCGGTTCATTCGCTTCTCGAGACACTGCAGCCGGCGAAGGGCCATGGAATAGCTGTCAGGAAACTGTACCCGATCGTACTTCCACAAGAGCCCCGTTTCAAAGCGGCTCCCAACTCGGACCGTTGTTTTCTCCAAAATTTGTTGAGCCCGCTTCTCTTCCGCGGACAGCAGAGTTATTGTAGATTGAACGGCAACATCTTAAAGTGTTAAGTAGTCCTTTACTATTTTGTGTAGTTCATCGTCGTTAGTGCAACTACAAGAATGGCAGTTCAGCGATTGCTTCGTGTTTTGTCCGTCATGGCCGCCATAAACGCACCATCCCAATCTCGTTTTCGCAGCAACCGGCTCACGACAATTTCCTTCCTTCACCTTTAAGGGAACAATCAAATTCAAATTGTTAACACCGATAAGCAACCGAGGCGTAGCATTTACATAGCTAGCTACGGGAAGCCCTCGTAGGTGTTGGTATTTTGTCACTAATTTTTCGTACGACAGAGTTTGTTTCGGAAGTGAAAGTTCCTTAACTGAGCGTACATCATCTAGCGGGTACATACTCTGTCCGCCAACCGCGGAAATTGATAAAGACACTTGCTGTGATGTTGTTTCCATTCTAGTTACGTTACCCGTCCACATTAGGCACAGCGGTCGCTTGTCACCGTGCACACCAAGTTGATTCACCAAAGTCTCCTCAATCAATGTCATTGACGAGCCTTCATCAAGAAATGCGAACGTATTAACCACTATGCGTGGCCCGAAGAGAGTCACCGGTATGATACGGAAAAAACAGCGATTGCTCTACTTGTCGATGTGTGTAGTTTTCACTAGAAGATATGTACGGCGGGCGGCTCAGTGCATTATTGGATCTCATAGTGTGAAGCAAAGGATGATGACGGTATTGACATCCATTCGTCCCACAGTAACTCGAACGCCTGCAGCTCCTCCTGCCATGGTCACACAAACAGTTCCGACACAGTCTCTTGGCATTAATGCATTTCCGTTCATTTTACGTTCATCGACAGATAACGCTTTGAAAGTTTTGCAATCGTGCACACGATGTCCAGTTTTCTTACATACGTAGCACAATATTTCCTTGTCACGCACCTCCTCTGTTGCGTCTGAGTGTGCGTTGAAAGTTCCGCGATATTTTGGTTTCAATTTTTCTCCGGACTCACCCTTCATGTTTCTCGTTCAAACATTGTCACTTTACTAGCAGATATCACGATATTTGACATGAAGTCTTCGAAAGTTTTCAAATTAACTTCCGAAACGTTTCGCAAAAAATTACCCCACTCCATCTTTATATGAGCGGGAAGTTTTCCAACCAATTCCATCAAGAGTGTTGGATTAGACAAATGCGCGAGTTGCCCTGCAGCTTCAAGATGATCACAGAGGCTTTGCACTGCCATCCCGAAATCGATTATCGTTTCTAGTCTATCGGCTTTCGGCACGGGCACGGAACGAACTTTCTCCAGTAGCGCCTGTATAAGCAGCTCTGGTCTTTCATAGAGCAAATGCAAGGTATCTAATACGTGCGGAACTGACTCCGGAAGAAGACGGCTTTGTACCGATTCATAGGCAGCACCTTTGAGGCTGCGTTGGAGACGACATAAATTTTCAGCACTAGTGTATCCACAAGCAAGCGTCGAATTTGTAAAGCTGCTTATGAACACGGGCCAATCGGCAGGGTTGCCCGAAAACTGGGGCAAATCCCGTGGCATAACCTGACGAGCAGCTAGCTGCGAGGGGGTGGGAATACATTCGGTGATTTTCGAAAATTCGATGGGGGTTGTTACATCTTTGTGTAGTGAATCAGTACTTGATTGAAACTGAACACTTGGGTTTGGTTTAGATAAAGCGGTGGAGTATCGTGGTGGTATTGGTTTCGGTTTGGTTTGAAACATATTACCAAACTGATCAATTAAACTTTGAAAATTTCCATCTTCAGCCGATGGGGCGGATTTCTTATTTATTGTTGGCTTACCTTGCTGCGGTGCTACGGGGGGTTCAGGAATGACTTTACCTTTTGCTGTCGAACGATTATCTCTTTGAGTAAGATTCGATTTATTTTGCAGCACCTTTGGTACTGCTCCTTTGCTCTTCTCCAAAGCAGTACTTACCCTCGATCGGTTAGCGGTTGTTGCCAGCATGGACGAATTACTTGGCTTCATCAGTTGTTGCTGAAATTTGGCGAACAAAACTGCTGCATTATCGGTGTGTACAGCAGCAAATTCTTTATTAAACTGTAAAGATGATTGCAAGTTAGTTGGGTGTTTATTTGCCCCAATCGACTGCCTAAGCTGAGACAGTATCGATGGATGTCTCAATGGACTGGATGCGGGTGCAATCATATCGGCAGCAGCAACTTCGATAGGGTCGAGTGGTGCGGGGGGCAGCGTCGAGGAGGCGGCTTTGTTGTCCTCAGTGTGGCCTACTGCGCCTTCAGCTTGACCTGCGTTCTCGTCGATCCACTTCCTCACCTTATCATTGTTGGCCCGTTTACTTGCTCGTGTCCGGACACTATCGTTCTCCTCAGACGCATCCAGTTCAGCCTCAATAAGCTTGTATTTTTCTTCGATGTATTTTCGCTCCACTTCACGCTACTCGTTCAGCTTCTGGACCTGCAACGCAAGGCGAGTCGATCTTGCCACGGATGACACAGTGCGTATAGATGATACATCGTGCACACACAAACGACAGCTCCATTGTCGATCGGCTATAGAAGGCGTAACTCCAGCACAAGATAGATGCCACCATGCATCACATGTGTCGCACTGGACGAAGTTATCATCGCTGTCCGGGCGGTCGCAATTCACGCAGCTCGATAAGTCCGCATTGGGTGTATTTGTTTTTTTCGTTATCGGCAGCTGTGCTATCCATGATCGATCGTTTATCTAAAAGATTGTTCCGAAATAGCGGAGTTGTATGAGGAACCGAGTTCTTTTTAGCAGCACGCAGTTTTTTAGCGAATGCAGCTTTTAGCTGTGAAATATTTATATTTAGTTGATTTTTTTAATATAATCTAATGCGACTTACATAAACGGTCTTTCCTACAGTAATACAGGCAAATTTCTGCTTTTTCTCCACTTGGCGGTAATCTCTGCTCAGACACAGTCTGTTAGGTTAGATTTTATTTTATACGACTTATTTTTACTTACGTATTCGTACTCAATCCTATTTTTTAATCTACTCTAATTCTATTATATGAATAATTTTATTTAAACAAATTTTAATTTATCTTTAGCTGTAATTCACTGTTTAAATTTTGACAATAAGTTGTAGTTCGCAAATTCACTCTTTCACTCGACGTGTATGCAGTTGATCTCCTAGTTGTCGTCTTGTGCTTCCGCCCGCTTGACAGCTCCACTTTCGTTTTGGGTAGCAACTTCACTATCGGAGATATTGGTAGCTGGCATAGCAGTGTCGCCAGAGCCAACACTGATCATAAACACATTATCTTTGAATGGGGGAGTAGCAGTAGGTCAACGGCAGCATATCGCAATCCAAGAAAAACAAACTGGGATCAATATGCTGATCACTTGAGTTCTTACGCTTATAACAGTAGTTGCCCGCTCAAAGTTCCGTCCTCCAACAGGGATGTGCCGTGGTGGAACGCGAAGCTAGAGCGGCTAAGGAAAACATCTCGGAAACTGTTCAATAAAGCGAAACGTACTTCGGATTGGGCTCAGTATAGGAAAGCACTCACTGAGTACAATAATGAAATACGAAAATCCAAGAGGAAAACTTGGATCCAAACGTGTGAAAGTATAGACAACACACCAACGGTTGCTCGACTTCACAAAACGCTTGCCAAGAATCACTCAATTGAACTTGGCAGTATGATGTGTCAGAACGGATCGTTAACTAAGACTCCCGCAGACACGCTAAATCTGATGATGGTAACTCATTTTCCAGGCTCTACTAAATGTGATGTTTCTTCGGGTGGTGAGGTAGGAGCCGACTCTTTGGAGATTCTGCCAGAATCTGTAAGGGAGGACGTCTCAACTTCAACTATATTTGACGAAATTTTGACGTCAACCAGAGTGGAAAATGCGGTGAAAATCTTCCAGCCTTTCAAGTTTGCAGGTGTTGACGGTGTATTTCCTGCGTTGCTTCAAAAAGGTGAGGCAACCCTGATACCGTTACTAAGGGAGACTTTCAAGGCGAGTCTAAGATTTAACTATATTCCGTCGAAATGGAGGTCAGTGCGGGTTATCTTTATACCAAAAACGGGCAATAGAGATAGGAACAACCCCAAATCATATAGACCTATAAGCTTGTCTTCGATTCTATTGAAGACAATGGAAAAAGTACTAAAGGAATATCTAAATGCAACATACATGCATAGATATTCTTTATCTAAATTTCAATTTGCATATCAAACAGGTAGATCAACAGTCACAGCTCTTCATACGCTGGTAAACAAAATTGAAAGATCTCTTTCAGCAAAAAAAATTGCACTTGGATATTGAAGGTGCTTTCGATAACACGACCTACTCTTCCATGGCGAATGCGATGAAGAAAAGGATGTTTAACACATGCATAGTCAACTGGATTCACACTATGCTTGCACAAAGAGAAATCTCTTCTGAGGTTTCGCAGATGACATTGTCATTGTGGTAAGGGGAAAGTTTGACAACATAGTCTCGGAAAGAATGCAACATGCCCTAAACGTAACCCATTTATGGTGCATAAAAGAAGGTTCAAACATAAACCCTTCCAAAGTTGTAGTAGTACCTTTTACTAAAAGGAGAAGACTTAACCTAATGCCACTTAGGCTTAAGGAAAGTATTATCCAATTGAGCGAAAGGGTTAAATTTTTAGGATTAATCCTTGATGCGAAAGTTAACTGGAACGCGCACCTAGATGGTGCAATGAGCAAAGCGGTCAGTGCTTTCTGGTTATGTTCTAAAACGGTTGGTAGGAAGTGGGGACTAAAACCAAAAATGATAAGATGGATCTACAAGTCTATTATACTCCCGAAAATAATATACGCTTCCTTAGTCTGGTGGCCCAAAACAAAACAGGCAATAACGAGAGCAAAGCTAGCGAAGCTGCAGAGACTTGCGTGTATTGCTATAACGGGAGCAATGTGCAGCACCCCATCGAAAGCGTTGGACGCAATCCTTCACCTGCTGCCATTGCATGAATTTGTGCAACTAGAAGCGGAAAGGAGTGCTCTCCGGCCCAAACGTCTGAAAGATGTCTTATTTATTTATTTATTTATTTATTTCGTCAAGCAAATGTAGACTACAGTTATACTAATACAATGTTTTCTTATATTCTATACATTATTTCCAGTAGTTAGTCGTTTTTTTTATTTGATTTCTGCCCATGGTGATGTCGATATTTTCGCAGTGCTGATTATAGTGACGCATCATGCGATTTATTGGGCCATTTTTTGAGTAGTTTGTTCTGTGAGAATTTTCCGAAAATATTTTACGATTTCTTAATTGACGACTGGGTGCATAAAAATTTAGTTGTGATAATAATTGAGTAGATTGCACGCGTTGAGAAATAATGTCATTGATAAAATAAAGCATTGAAAGATCGCGGCGTTCTTTAAGTGCTTGTATGTCTATAAGCATGCAGCATGCTTCATATGATGGTAAGGGAAATGATGTCCAATTTAGCTTACGAAGCGCGTACAAAAGAAATTGTTTTTGGACAGATTCAATGCGTTTTTCATGTGTGGCAATATAGGGATTCCATACAATGCTACAATATTCCAGAATTGGTCGGACGTATGTAATATATAATAGTTTGATTGTATATGGGTCTTGAAAATTGTGGCCGAAGCGTTTTATAAAGCCCAGCATACTAGAAAATACATTAATTTGTAGAGTGTAGAAAGTGTAGAATACATTAGTTTCATTCTGGAATATTTCGAAGTCTTCTGCATTGGTTATTTCTATAAAGAGCTTCATGTCATCAGCATATACAAGCACATGTATTGACTTAAGAAGAAAGGAAATGTCATTTACGTATAGTGGCACAGCAGAAGGCTGCGCGAAGTTCTTTGCCACCTGTGGCATAATATGTTGATATATAGAGTGTTGACAGAGCCGTTCGCGGTCCTCTGTCAAGGGAACCAAATGTTTCGCCTGACTAAAGCATAGCAGAAGGCTATGCCCTCCTAGGAACAACATTTAACTTTAATTATAAGGCTCGTGACGGAGCATTGGGTTCTTCGCAGGGTGTGACGTCACATCTGCCACCCCGCCTAGTTGGCTATTATCTAGAAGAGACAATGGTCACACGGTCCGTCCTGACGGCCGATAGGTGTGTTTTTTTTATATAACTATATACACCGTTGTTTTTTATAATATGCTTATTTTTTCCTCTGGCCAATGAAATTTTGTTTTTCAAAACTGTAGCACCGTTTGAGTTTACATTATCATACATGACATTTTCCTTATTTAAAATTAACAATTGCTTGCTCGCCTGATGCGCTGCGTCGTGAAGATATCTGCTGTTTAGCTGTCGTGTTCAAGCGCCGGGTTGCAGGGGGTTTGAAACGGGAGGGTGCGTCTGGCAGTAGAGGTTCTCATCGGTTGGTTGTGGTGCAAACTCATCTCTAAGGCTTCATCGGGTTATTTACACTAGTTCAACGATTACCATTGCATTTTAATTAAGACTGCAGTTTAGCTGGTTGTTTTACGATTGTTCAGAGTGTGTTGTTGAACTTCAATGTTGGGTTAGCCGTGTCCCTTTGGCATAGATCGGCTTTTTTTTTGTTTGGCTTATAGTATTGTTATGCGCCGTGTGGCGAAAAGATTTGCGATTGCCACTGGCTCTGTTGCATAATGCAGTCACTTGGTTTATCATCTTTAACTGTCTGCGCGGGGTGTCCAATTACCCGCTAGCATGTGTGCACATTTTCAAAGCGTAGTGCGTAAAGACCATAGTTGATTAAACACGAGCGAAATTTTATAGCGTCATTTTGCTTGTTTGGCTTTGACCTCGAATCCTCATTTGTGGAAGTCAATAACTCTCAATGAGTAATATATATTTGGAACAAACTGTTACGCCCTTCGCTGTGTAGTTTGATGTATTCGTCTTCGCGCTGAAGTCTCGATTCTGGCTTGAGCCGCATTGATTGAGTTCTGTTGCACATCTGACCTCTTCAGGGATCAAAAACTGGATACTGCTCGTCTTCTCTTGGTAATAACGTTTGGCTTTACCTCCATCTAGACCATAGACACCCGCCGTTCAACTCCCCTCACAACCGTCTGCTTCCCTTTTCGCGTCATACTGGGCATTATGGTATGCCCCCATCTCAGCATCCGTTGTAATCACCTCGGTCGTCTTCGAGGATCGGGAACTCGTCTCGTTGTCAATTCTTAGATGCTAGTTGCCCTACTTAGCAAGTGGTGCATTTATTTTTTTGCCATTCTTTCATCAATTTTTTTTTTCGTTAATTTTTTCCACTTGCTGTTTAAAATTAATTTCACACGCGTACGGGCTCTTATGTTCTATTATATCTTCTAATCTTCTACTTAAACACTATGCCCGTTTTTCTTTTTCTTCGGTTAACATAATTTTTCTTTTCCTACTAAAGTGTACAATATATTTTTCTCTTGATTATATCGGATGCTATTGGTTAATCAACGTCTACATTATTCATTCTCAACGAATTTTTACTTCACGATTATTTTTTTTCACTTGAACTCAATCCGATTTACAAAAAAAAAAATCTTTTTCTAATTCTTGTGCGTTTTTTTTCTTTGTCAACCTCTGTTGCCCGTCGTGGCTCTTTTTCTTTTCATTAAAACATTTCTCTTTCTCATAGCAACTTTTTCTTTTCTTTTATCGGATTTACAATTATTTTATCCGATTTACAAAAACTCTGTAGGCCACTTTAATTATGATACTGCTGTCTCAGTCCGTCATACTTACGTTCTACCTACACTTCGCCTGATATGCAGTAGTCTGCATAATACCTCTCCCCCTACCCTTCGAAGGTGCGTCTACCTGTTGCTAGTGATTCCTGAAAGATAAGAAGGTTAGGAAATAAAAGAAAAAATTTCGCACTTCCATTCATACTGGGTTGACTACTCCCTTGTCCGTTCACTTGATACGCATTCATCTCAATCGTTCCGGGTAGTCACTCCCGTTGTTTCCACTCGCCCAATCTTAACTTACAATAGATAGGTGGAATCTTTTAACGCCAGTAGTCCCCTCGTCTGGAAGGTTTAGCCTTCTTGTCCAAAGTCTCTCCTAGTTTTATTGTCGTTCGTTATTTAAGTCATCTCCAATACTTCATTAATCGGTTTTCTTCTCTCATTGGGCCATTAGCCATTTTTAATCAATCAAACCCCGTTCTCATATTCACTATATATTTTTCCCATGTTAACATTTGCATTTTTACAAACAAATGCTGTTCTAAATTCTTTTAACTCCTTACAATCGCCCTCATTGTTACTTCCCGTCCGTCTTTTATCGGGCCATTGGCCATTTTTTCCTACGTCTGCCTCGCACTAACGGGGTCATCTGTACTCTGTGGATCTATCCCATGTTAAATTCGCATTTTATGTAAAAACGTTCCCTGTGTATTATTTACTTCTGTTTTCTGTGTTCCCACACGATAGGTTATTTTTTTTGTCTATAAATTCAACCACGTCTTTCCCCAAGTAAACGTCACGCCCTTTTGACACTTGTCCATCAAAGGCTTTCCATAATATCGGCGACTATTCATATTTCTTCACGTCATTTTATTTCAGTATACTTTTTCATACAGCTTTAGGTGCTTGCTACTATGACCTATTTTATTTCATTTTATTTTATAACATAGTTTAAGTTCGTATAATCAGTCATAATATCGTTTAAGTCGGTTATTATGAACTTTCTCTAAACGGTTTCCGTTTTTGATTACTGTGGTCATTTCACTTGGGAATTCCACTACTTCATAAGGTCCTCTCCACATATTCTGGAGCTTTTGACCTGATTTCACTAAAACTAAATCGCCATACATGGGCTGCCATTCATTTGCCTTTCTGTCATAAACTTGCTTGCGCTTTTCTTTTGAATCCTTTAGGTTGGCCTTCGCGTTCGCGTGGAGGTCAAAAAATATTTTTTTCATCTCTTGTGTATATGTTTCATATGTCAAATTGTCCACTCCATTCCGCTTGTAAATGGAGGTGGGAATGCGTGCTGTACGTCCATACAACAATTCGAAAGGGGTGTACCCCGTTGATGAGTTTACTGAAGTATTATACTGAAACGTAAAAAATGGGAGTAAGTTATCCCACGTGTGCGGTTTTCCGCCAATAAATTGCCTTAGGTAAGTTTTTAACTCCCGATTAGATCTTTCCACCAAATTTGCTTGTGGGTGGTACGGACTCGTCGTTATTTTCTTAATTATCAAAATTTTGCACACATCTTTCATGAGTGTGCTTACAAAATTCGCACCGTTATCTGTAACTAACTCCAACGGTACGCCAAATTTGCAAATATAATTCTCTACAAAAGTACTCGCTACCGTCTGGCTTTCTTGGTTTTCCATAGGTGCGACAGTTAAATATCTAGTTAGGTCGTCCTGCATGACCAGACCATAACGATTCCCTAAGTTGGATTCGGGTAACACTACTATATCCATGTATAATTTCTCGAATGGCTCCGATGCGGTTGTGGTGATCTGCATCGGTATCTTGTTTGATCTTCCAATTTTGTTCTTTTGGCAGGAATCACACTGCCGAACGTAGTTCTCGATATCCCGTTTCATCGTAGCCCACGTAAAAAGTGTGCCAATTCTTTGGCGCATTCGTCGCGCTCCTACGTGCCCTCCTAAGGGTGCATCGTGAAACTCCCTTAAAATTGTTTCCACTTGATCTGGCGCAATTACTGTACGCTCGCTATTAGCATTATATAATACTATTTGTTTTTCTAGCTTACCCGCTAGGAACTGAATCATTTGCAGAACTTCCTGTTGCTTGATTTTTCTGAATGATATTAGGTGAATGACCCCGGCTGCCTTTACTGCCGTGGGGCTCTTATTGAAGCTATCTAAAAGTTGTGAAAAAAATTTCCGGCAATCGATTAATGAACTTTCGCTGCCGTCTACTATGAAACCGCCTACCTTCTTGTCTTTAAATTTGAGTACACCACCCTCTACGTAGTCTTTCAGTCCTTGTGACAGCTGATACAGTGTCTGAAGTTCTCTGTACGCCGTCCGATTGTTCAAAATGACAAGACGAGCTTCGATATTCCTCTCGTCCAATATTCTCTTCGAGACTTCCACCGTCTCACTAGGTATCAGGTCATTTGATAATGCCTGTGAAAAGTCATCATATGAAATGTTGACGAGTTGTTGCTCATCCTCGTCCTCAGCGATGTCCGCAATGTCTATGGCACTCAAATCTTGTATTGTGCCGTTCAAATCATCCGAAGCGTTCTTCTGCTGCTCTAGCAGGCGTTTCTGCTGGCGCGTAATCATGGCTATCTGCCTGTGGGGTGAACTTTCTTGCCCCTGACACGTCCTATCTGATAAACGTGACAAAAAAATCGGCGACTATGTTTTCGCTACCTTGTTTATACCTGATGCTGCATTCCAAACCCTGCAACTTTAGTCTCAATCTTGTCAGCGTTGGAGATGTCTCTTTGAGCCTCCAAATAGCTATAAGTGGTCTGTGGTCCGTGTAAACGATAAACTTTTGACCAAAAATGTAATGTTTGAAATATTCTATGGCCCATACAATCGCCAATAGTTCCTTTTCTATGATATGATATCTGGTCTCTGCACCTACAAGTGCACGACTCGCGAACGCGATCGGCCGGTGCATGGATTTTTCATTCGACAGGACGGCTCCAATAGCATAATTGCTAGCGTCTGTCGTAATAACAAAAGTGTCTTGATAATCTGGCCGGACTAAAACTGGCTCTGTAATCAGCGCGTTTCTAAGGAATTCGAACGCTTCCTGACATTCTTTTCCCCACACAAATTTAGCGTCTTTCTTCAACAAATCATTCAGCGGCTTGCGCTTCTCCGCGATGTTGGGGATAAACTTCCCGTAAAATTTACTGTTCCCAGAAATGACCTTATACCTTTTACGTTTGTGGGTGGCTTAAGGCTTTGAATGGCCTTAATATTTGCATTGGTGGGTTTTATGCCTTCTTCATTAACGACATGACCCAAATACTCCAGTTCCTTTTTCAAAAACTGACACTTTGATGGTTCTATTTTTAAGTTATGTTTGCGCAAAGCTTGTAATACTTTTCGCAAGTTATCATTATGGTCGGTGATAGTGTCACCGAAAACTATAATATCATCGAGGTAGACAAAAGCTTTCACGTCCCCTATCTCAAAGAGAACAGTATTCATAAGTTTTTGGAATGTTGAGGGGCTGTTCTTTAACCCCATCGGCATCCGTGTAAATTCGAAGTGGCCTTTGGGAGTGGAAAACGCCGTCTTAGCCGCATCTCGGCGGTCTATCGGGACTTGATAGAACCCCGATTTTAAATCAATTGAGGAGAAATATTTTGCTCCTCCAACATTATCCAATATCTCATTTATAAGAGGTATTGGGTATACAAACGGCTTGGTAACTTCGTTCAATGATCTAAAGTCTACCACAATTCTGTATCTTTTATTACCGTCAGCATCCGGTTTTTTTGGTACACATAACACCGGTGCATTCCAGGGACTAGTACTGGGCCTAATAATTCCCTGCACCCTCATTTCCTCGATTTCTTTATTAATGTGTCGTTTCGTGGCCTCCGGAAATCTATATTGCCGTTTATTAATAGGCACCTCCGATGAAGTTTCTATCGTGTGTACGGCGGCGTCAGTAGTAGTTAACTTGTCGCCCTCGAAAAAGAATATATCCGCATAGCTTTCGACCATATTCTTCACTGTCCTGAATTCTCTATCAGGCAAGTGCGCCAAATTCAGCACTTGCCGTAGTTTTTCAATTCTTGCATTTCCTTTTGACTCTGGTGTCAGCTTGTGCTCCAACAGGTCATAGTCAAGCCTCGAGTCTAGGTCCAACTCGGGCATTATAGTATTCTTTGAGTCAAGAAAATTGTTCTTCGGCTCTTCATTTCGATATGTTTGGTGCTCTCTATTTATTTCGTTTTTGTCTACGTCAGCCTCATTGCGGGCTGTGTTGCTAGTATCTCGCAACTCGTTCTGCACCATAACTCTATTTCTGGCTGCCACATAAACATGTTGACTAAGGACTTCGTCTTTGGGCATACTCCACGGACTCAAGTCGTCCGGACTTCTGTTTCCGTGTTTCTTGAACACTATGTAATCAAAATTATTTCCTATTTGAAGCGTATGCTTCTTTAAGAATTCTGCGCCGATTAATCCGTCGCTTGGCAAATTTTCTAATATATGAAATTGCGTCGGGATCAAAAAGTCTCCGACTATTAAATCCAACATAATTGTACCTGAGGTACGCACAATGTCTTGGCCGATACCTCCAAAAGTGGTTACGTCCTGTGTATTTACCGGTACATTCAAAAGATTCACAATGCGTGCATTAATTATATTCGCACATGCACCTGTATCTAAGATCAGGTTCAACGTAAATTTGACATTCTGCTTAGCCAGTAGGGTTAACATTAAGTGCCCTCTGACATCGTAATATACTCGCTTAGCCACACAAGCACTGTTGTCTCTTATGTGATTGCATGCGGTCCTCCAATCGGCTATTTCTATATTGCTGGGCTCATCGGTACATCTCCGCCAGTCAACATCTTCGCAAATTTCTGCTAAATCCTCGTTAAAATATTCCTGTGCAACAGGATCCAAAATACCTTCTTTTTGCGAATTACTACTTCTTTCGTTAATGTTGGCTACCATAAGCATTTTCTGAGGCATCCGGGTATACGAATTCCTGTACCTCCTATCAGTTGGTCCATTTTGACCGTAATAGTTATATTTCCAACCAGTGGCGTAGCCCCTTTGACTCCGCCGACATGAACGTGCGGTGCGATAACTGTAATTGTATCGATTACCGTCGCTAGATCTACATATATTGTCATAATTGTTTTGCTTGTAGATTATTCTATCCCTATTTTTGTGATTATAATATTCATTTCTTCCCAGGCGGCTGTTGCTACAATTAGCGTCTTCGTAATTAATTGTGAAAATATTTCTGCTACTATCAAATTGTCTAAGCGCATCGCGCTGCCTTTCGACCCATTCTAGGCCCTGTATTCTGTTTTCTATTTCCGCGATGTGATAACGCTCATGGTAGTAATCCTCTAAGTCGTCTAGCAGCTCTTCTAACTTCAATGCTCGTTTACCTTGAGCAGCTTCTTTCAATGCGGTGTCACACAAACCCGCCATAAAATGTAATCGAAGACTAACTATCATGCATGACTTCGTACAATTAGTTTCGTAGGAGTCGATTTGCTCCTTAATTTTCAATATCCTCTTTTTATAATCAGGAAAGGTCTCATTCGCTTCCTGTTTCAATGTTTCTACTTGATTTATAACTGCCTCGATGCGTATAATATCCCCAAATTCCTTTAATAAATTCTGCTTAACCTGTGGCCAAGCATTTGCGTTAATTCTATGTATTGCGGCAGCAGCTCTGCCTTTTAGTTTCAATAGAATAATATAAACCAGTGGAGCGTGTGATACTCCTTCTGGTATCTCCCGAGCAAAATGCTCGATATGATAAACGAACGCTTCTAGTCCGTCTAGCGATCCATCAAATTCTGGGATGCACTGCATGGCATCTGCTTTTGGAAACGTGTACTCCATTATGAATATAAAATTTTATATATATTACTTGAAAAAAAAAAATAAAAGGTACTGCGGAATAAATACTATAAGGGCAGAATAAATACTACTACAATAAAAGGCTTATGTAGCCTTCTTCCTCTTTTTCCTAGGTATCACTAACGATTCTGTTGACCAGATGTGATAACGTAGCGTGACCGACTCTAATTTCTTCGTCGCGCCATCAAAAAATCTGAACACCAAGTTTCGAACCATTTGGTGTTAAAGCTTCAATGTTTATTTCTGTTAATCAATCAAACAATTATTTTAATAATATTTTTACCCCAACATGTCTGAGATAAAATAGTCATTTTTTATAGTTCAATGTTTATTTCTGTTAATCAATCAAACAATTATTTTAATAATATTTTTACCCCAACATGTCTGAGATAAAATAGTCATTTTTTTATAGTGTAATTGAACCAATTTTACAACTAATCTAAAATTGTAAATGTTCAAATTAGATGGCGTTAAGAGCTGTTTCATAAGAATATTGCAACATCTGTCTCCTTACGACAACATTCATCATAACATATTTTTGCTGTCTGTTAACATTTCCCCCCGGCGGATATTTAATTGTATCGCCGCGCGCGTTGCGCTTATTGATTTACTTTTTTCTTTGACCTACTAAACATTTCACCGCTACTGAATCGTTTTGCTTATGCCAGCAGCACGATCTACCAATGGCCATTAAAATTACTGCATACAAACCGCGACCTTGACCGTGCCTGGCACAGCTGATCGCAATAACACTGTAAAATACGTCACCTATTCAACCTGGTGGCATAAGAACGGGACGACAAGCATTCTAGCATATGCTACTATACTGTATAAGTAAAGACGCGATCGCGGAGGCTCTCACGCTCTTTTTATATCGCTAACGATAGCGTAGCTCCCAATTTTCATACTTGCTGTATGGCTACCAGTGGGCTAAAACTCTTTTTCAGAACAATTAAGGTGAGTTCCATGTGCGTAACTCTGTCTGTTTGCGTTCTACAATTCGTCTTTGCCATCGGTGTTGCCGCAGGCACTGCTATTTAATTAGTCAGGTCGTGCAAATGTCAACTAGTTTATTTCGCTGGTACGGAGTCACATTATTTTTGGGCGAAATGAATGAACCTTTTTTGTTATAGAGAAGAAAATCAAGAACTTACCGGTTAAAATTTATCTTCCTGTTGCGACAGATTCGTCTGAGAGAAAAAAAAAAAAAACAAATAAATCGAGTTCGCGTAATGTTAGATTTCTTCCAACACTTTTTCACACTTTTTACACACTGGTAAAGAAAATCCTTATCACACACAACAACAGCTTCGCACTTGTGTTCTTGTCCATTTTTAATAATTTTTTCACTTCGTCTTTACTCGTATTATTATTGTACAATTGTTTACTTGATCATATTATTTTTCTTCCTCTTGTTTTGTGTTGCTTCTTTATCACTATAAACCACTTTTACATTTTTTTTCTTTCAAGCGCGAACCAAATCTGTTTTTAACACTATAAAAGTTTGTAACCAATGTTCTTCCTCACTATTTTTTTGCTGTTTTTTTTTCCTGTTTCCCTAGCAGCACTACTTTCCAAGCTGCTGACCTCGATAAATCGTTAAATACTTTTTCTTCAGTTCTCTTTTTTTCCTTTTTTTTTAAATAACACACTCTTTTTCCTCCGCGAGCACTACTTGGATTAAAACTCCGAAAAACTATTTCATTTTTCACTGAACCACAGATACTTAAACCACTACTTTTTCTTTTTGCTTCCTTAGCGTGATTACTACGACCGAGTTTACGACCGCGTCTGACTCCCGAGATACGTCCGAAGATTAAAGAAAAGATTCAATGGCGCAGAAAAGACCACCGCTGTCACCACATGTGTAGGTATACCTGTATCCTGGGTATAACCTACCAGGACTTTCTCCAGAAAACCCTGTACGCGCAATTGGCGCGGAATTAATACACACAGATTAACGTGGACTAACTGACTTTATTTTCGTACATCACTACTTAAATATACCCTACCGGTAACTCAGAGAGAGAGACTTTCTCCACTCTCTGTTTACCTTACTAATCTCTTAACCTAATCTAGTACTGCTAAAGTACAGGCGGCGTTTTGTTTACAACACAAAACTTGTTTATTTTGGTTGAGTTTGTTTGCCGGTGGCACAGCAGAAGGCTGCGCGAAGTTCTTTGCCACCTGTGGCATAATATGTTGATATATAGAGTGTTGACAGAGCCGTTCGCGGTCCTCTGTCAAGGGAACCAAATGTTTCGCCTGACTAAAGCATAGCAGAAGGCTATGCCCTCCTAGGAACAACATTTAACTTTAATTATAAGGCTCGTGACGGAGCATTGGGTTCTTCGCAGGGTGTGACGTCACACCAGAAGTTACTTCTATTGGGTTTGAAAAGGAATTTTGAAAGCGGACTATTTGTGTTCGTTTTGTTAAGTATGACTACAGCCATTCCAAAAATTTTGTTTCAGTTCCGTATTTTTCGAGCTTGAAGAGTAATAATGGTATGTCGATTCTGTCAAATGCCTTGCTAAAGTCCGTATAAAGAGCTTCTACGTGGTTACCGTTGTCCATTACAGTCAGAGTGAAAGTTATGAATTCCAAAAGATTTGTGGTAGTTGATCGGCCTTTGTAAAAGCCGTGCTGTTGAGTTGTAATTTGGTGTTTTACTTGTTGAAAGATTTTTTCATTAATTATTGATTCAAATAATTTTGGAATGCATGAAATAATGGTAATTCCACGATAATTACGAATGTCAGATTGAGCGCCAGATTTGAAAATTGGCACTAAATATGAAGTTTTCCAGAGTTCTGGGAAAATTCCATTCTTCAGGGACATGTTAAAAAGGTGTTTTAAGGGTGTAGATAGTTCTTCTGCCAAATTTTTGAGAAAAATTGGAGCTATTCTGTCAGGTCCAGGACCTTTCGTAGCGTCTAAATTTTTAAGAGCGTTTTGAATTTCGAATTCAGATATTTGATTGACAGATAAAGAATTCGAAAATTCAGGAAAATACGAGAAGTATTCGCGGTCGCGATCTGTTTCTTCATATGTGGTGTAAATTTCTTGAAAAAAAGTGGCAAAAAGACTACATATTTTATTACTAGTTTGTCCTACATTACTGTCAAGATGCATTCGTGATGGAAAGTTGTTACTTTTTAGTTTGGCTTTTACGTAATTAAAGAAGTTCTTAGGGCAAGAGTTGATTTGATGCTCGATTTTACGATTATGTTCTTCATGTGCAATTTTAATGGCTGCGTCAAGTTGACAGCAAATTTCTTGGTAATTTTGAAGATTTTCGCTATTGTTGTCTTTTTGTATATTTTATGTGCTTTTTGTTTTCTATTTTTTAGGTTCTTCAATTGTGGATTAAACCACACTGGATATTTGTTGGTGTTCGTTCGTCTTCTTTTTTTTAGAGGTACATTTTCTGATATAATTTGATTAATTATTTCATAAAATTTTGTTACTTCTTCGTTGACATTTCCTTCTTTACAAATTATACTACGCCAATTTATTATGCGAAGTCTACGTTTGACTTGTTCGAAGTCAGTTTTGTGGGTACGAAGTGTTATTCATTACTATTGAATATTCGATTGCTGTGTGGAATGCTTCATTTTTCCAGATGGGAGTCAATGATGCATCTACACAGAAGTCTTCAGTGCAGTTTGTGAATAATAGGTCTAAATAAGCATTTTGTTTGTTTTTGACATGATTGATTTGATATAGACCGAGTTCTGAGGATTCGCCAAAAAGATACTGCAGTGTTTCGTTTTCGCCTACGACTGGGAGTAAGATAGATTCATTTTCAATGTCTACAATAAAGTCTGCATTACGTTGGTTGAAGTCGCCATAGACATGCAGTTTTACTTCTGGTTTCATGTTAGACATAATAGATTCTAGAGTTTTGAAAAATAATTCATACGAATGTTTATGAGTATGTTCCGGTGGAAAGTACACGGAACAGAAGATATGTTCTTCGCCAGCAATAAATGCTTTGGCCCATACGTGTTCAAATTCTTTATATTTGTCGGATATTATTTCTTCAGAAGTAAAGTCTACATTAATGGCAATGAGGACTCCATCGCCTGACTTTTTTTGACTGGTAGACAAATTCCGATCGTGCCGGAATACATTGTAATTGTTTCCAAATACTTCTTCGCTTCTTACGCTTTCGTCCCAGCTACTTTCAGTTCCTAAAATTATTTTAAAAGATGACGACAATAGATTTTGTTGAATTTCTTTCATTTTGCTTGGGCTTTTCATGCGATTGAAATTCTGACAATAGATAAGAATTTCAGTCGCATTCTGTCGTGGACCAGGTGACCTTCTTGGCCATCTGAGTATATTGCAACACTTCAAAAGAGGGCCAGTGATGAGTATGAACGGAGACTAGATGAAAGCTATGAATAACTGTGATATTCCCTACAAGGTGCATGAAACATCACGTTCCGATTGGGAGTGCGGGGCTCATATGGTTCGTCAAGAGTCAACGGTATTCTTCACGGACGGCTCAAAAATCGGTTCAAAAACGGGCGCGGGAATCGTCGGTCCTGGAGTTCAGATATCGGTGGCTATGGGTGGATGGCCAACAGTATTCCAAGCGGAGATTTACGCTATAATTGAATGTGATAACGTTTGCTTGAGGAGAAATTACAAACATGCCAATATTTGCATTTTCTCTGATAGTCAAGCGGCGCTGAAGGCTTTATGTGCCTCCAAATGCACGTCAAAAATTGTCTGGGAGTGCGTTCTCTCTCTGCGGAGCCTGTGTCGTACGAACTCTGTCAATCTGTACTGGGTTCCAGGGCACTGCGGAATCGAAGGCAATGAAAAAGCAGACGAACTGGCCAAACAAGGTTCCACCTCCCAATTCATTGGTACAGAACCCTTTTGTGGCATTTCAAACTGTACATTAAAAATGGAACTTAAATACTGGGAAGAACAACGGGTGACTTCCAACTGGATGGCTGTCGGAGGATGTCACCAGTCAAAAAGGGTAATAACGCCAAACGCAAAAATTACAAGAAAGCTATTAGAGCTTAATAAGTGGGCGCTCTGTATCTACACAGGACTAATAACAGGGCACTGTCCGAGTAAGTATCATCTAAAGAACATTGGTCGGGTTCAAGACGATACTTGTCGCTTTTGTAGCATAGAAAGTAAAACCTCGGAGCATCTGCTATGCAGCTGTGGTGCATTATACATGAGCAGAATCAAATTTCTCAACAAGGGTTGCTCACAACCTAGTGAAATTTGGTCTGCTAATCCTCGGAAGGTAATTGGCTTTATTAAGCACATTATACCTGACTGGGAGCGTGCCGAGGCAACCGGTTATCACTCGATCAACAGTGGGGTGACTGGGTATCCTATGTAGCACGTATAGTAAGGGGGATATACTACAATAGTTCTAAATAATGGACGTAGTAGTCGAATTCCACAACAAAAAAAAAATCATTACAAACATTCACCCCCTATTAAAAAAAAAATCTACCTAGCGGTCAGACCCAGCCTTTCTGTTACCTTACCAAACAGTCCCAAGCTGCACGTAAGAGTCGTCTCCATTCCACTTGGTCCATGGCTGTAGTTCGCCAGCTCTGAAGTCTACGTAAGGTCCGCAGGTCGTCTTCCACCTGATCGATCCACCTTGCCCGCTGTGCACCTTCGTCTCGTCCCTGACGGATTGGTTTCAAGAACCATCTTTACCGGGCTGTCGTCCGACATTCTTACAACATGCCCAGCCCACTGCAACCTGCCTATCTTAGCGGCGTGGACGATAGATGGCTCCCCAAGCAGCTCCTGCAGTTCGTGATTCATTCGCCTTCTCCACACTCCGTTTTCCATTTGCAGTCCACCGAAGATGGTACGCAACACCTTCCGCTCGAAGACCGCAAGGGCGCATTGGTCCTCCACAAGCATAGTCCATGTCTCATGCCGGAGAAGACTACCGGTCTGATCAGCGTCTTGTAGATGGTTAACTTGGTGCGGCGATGAATTCTACTCGATCGGAGCGTCCTCCGGAGACCAATTTCCTGCCATAATGCGCCGTTGAATTTCTCTGCTGGTATCGTTGTCGGCAGTTACCTGTGAGCCAAGATACACGAACTCGTCGACCACCTCGATTTCATCACCACCAACTTGAACTCGAGGTGGGAGGTTAGCACTGTCTTCTCGTGAACCCCTTCCTTTCATGTACTTCGTCTTCGACGCATTGATGACCAGTCCAATCTGTTTGGCTTCAGCCTTTAGTCCGATGTACGTATCCACCATCTTCACAAAGGTCTGAGCCACAATTTCGATATCGTCGGCGAAACTAAACAGCTGAACCGACTTTTGGAATATAGTGCCACTCGTGTTAATCCCCGCTCTTCTAATTACACCTTCCAGGACATTGTTAAACAGTAGGCACGAGAGACCATCACCTTACCTTAGGCCTCTTCGGGCTTCGAAGGGGCTCAAGAGTGCCCCCGATATTCGAATTACACACATCACTCGATCCATCGTCGCTTTGAACAACCGCGTCAGTTTGTCTGGAAATCCGTAGTCGTGCATAATTTACCATAGCTGGTTCCGATCGATTGTGTCGTACGCCGATTTAAAATCGATGAACAAATGATGTGTGGGCACGTTATATTCGCGGCATTTCTGCATAACAAGCCGAACCGCGAATATCTGAACCGTGGTGGCGCGGGCACCCATGAATCCCGCCTGGTAGTGCCCCACGAACTGCTTCGCAAATGGTGATAGTCGACGGCAGAGTATTTGGGAGAGTACCAGCCTTTCACATCAAAACTTATTATTCGAGCGATTCTCGCTGAAACCGTCCCACTGGTGACATGAGGTCTTTCAAAAAGGATATTTTTGTGTCTAAATGATTGATTTTTTTTTGAATTTGTCATTGAACCCCCTGCAACCAACACATAGTTTTAGTGAGGAATGATAGAGCTTTCATTTGAAGCAGAAAAAAATTGGCCGTCATCCAAAATTTTATCAGAAAAACGTGTTTTTGAGCAAGTTCGCAAGCACCAATTTCAAATTTGATATCACCGTTGTAAAGTTGAGAAAAAATGCTTTAAGATACATTTAAAACATTATGCACTCACACGTCAAAAAAAGTTTGGACGGTAGACTGATTGCCCTACGCGTGCAAAGACGTCACAATCGACAACATTGATGCTCCTTCTGGATCTGTGCTACGAGCAGCTCGGGAGCAATGTTTTAACAGCACACTTGCCTACTACCTCCGTAATCACACCGAGCACGTAATTTTGATGGTCGATTTTAACTGCGTGCTCCGCCCGTGTGATTCATCGAGTTAAAACACCAGCCCGTCGCTTAGAACAGCTGTCCAACAAATACAGCTCCTCGACGTGTGGGAGTCTGCCCACGAGATACCGGCTTCACCTTCATAAGCAGAAATGCACGATCCCGTCTTGATCTCGTATTTACGTGAGTACTGGTTTGCGTGATCATCTCCGAGCAGCACATACTCACGTCTGTTCTTTTTCCGACCACAAAGCGCTCACTCTCCGGCTCTGCCTTCCGCCTTTCGGCCAAAAACACGGCCGTGGTTTCTGGTCTCTTCGTCCTCACCTGCTGACCGATGAAAATGTGGCGGACTTTCAATACCGGTGGCAATATTGGACCCGCCAGCGCCAAAATCCTGGATAGAATGGTGGCTGACGTATGCTAAGCCGGAAACCGAAACGTTCTTTCACTGGAAGTCACGAGAAGCTTTTGACGTCTTCCATAACGAGCACCACCGGCTTTATGTCGAACTACGGCTGGCATTTTTTTCCTGTATGGACTTCCTCACTGCGACCAGAATCGTTGATCTATTGTGAGATATGCCCGGGTGTCTGCTGTATTCCGCACTTCTATTTTTAGCAATACCGCTATTGAGAAGTGGCATGCTTATTATTATTTTTGATCAGTGCTTGTGTGTAATGTACTTCCCTTCGTTGTACACGCCTCCTTCCTCCTGCCAAATATCGCCAATTATAATTCCCAGGAGAAGTTACGTCGTGCGTCCTTCTGGCCAGTTTTATTGATAAGAGGGACTTATTTTTTGTTAAGAGGAAGTCACGCAAAGGTATTATAGAATTCAGCGTAAAGAAAGGGTAAGTGGTGAGGAGCCTGAGAATAAACTCATACTTAAAGTCCTTTTTGACATCGAATGGCCTGATTCTACTAAGATTCGAACCCACGACCATCCGCTTGACAAAGCGGACTCTGTAACCTTGCGGCTACGCAGCTCCCCGGCAAACGATGGCTTCTACCAAAATCCTGCGATGCTATCAACTATAAATCGTGTCAATTGAAGGAAATCTTAGAAATTCGTTTGAAAAGTGTCCGCAGACGTCAATATCAACGTTTTTCTGACCCTGCTTTTAAAACAATTTATAAAGGTTTACAGCAAGAGATTAAACATAGATTTACTTTTCTGAGAAATCAAAATTTTGAGACTAAAGTTGAAAAATGGAAACCATATTCAAAACCCTTTTGGAAGCTGTCGAAGATTCTTAAGAAACCTTCGAAGCCTATTCCAGTTTTAAAAGATGGTGAACGTTTTCTTGTATCCAATGAACAAAAGGCTCAAAAACTTGCTCAGCAGTTTGAAAGTGTTCATAACTCAAATTTGAATTTTGTGAGTCCAATTGAAAATGAAGTCACACGTTAATTTGATTTAATTTCTTCCCAGAATTTTTTACCTACAGAAATAATTGTAACTTGTCAAATCAATTATTGAAAATTTCAAAAATATGAAAGCACCTGGTGACGATGGAATCTTTAACATATTAATCAAACATCTCCCTGAGAGCACAATGGAATTTTAAGTAAAAATTTTCAATTGCTGCTTCAAAATTGCATATTTTCCCAAATTATGGAAAAAGTCAAAAATTACTCCAGTTTTAAAACCGGATAAGAATCCAGCTGAAGTTTCAAGTTATCGACCAATCAGTTTGCTTTCTTCAATAAGTAAACTGTTTGAGAGAATTATTCTTAACAGAATGATGTCACACATCAACGAAAATTCAATTTTTGCAAATGAACAGTTTGGATTTCGCCATAGGCATTCCACTACTCATCAATTGCTCAGAGTTACTAATATGATACGAGCTTACAAATCTGAAGGTTATTCCACTGGAGCTGCTCTTTTAGACATTGAAAAAGCATTCGACAGTGTTTGGCATATAGGTTTGATTGCGAAATTGCAAACTTTTAATTTTACAATTTTCCTAATCAAAATTTTAATAAATTATCTTACTGATCGTAGACTGCAGGTTGTCTATCAGAATTCTAAATCTGATAGATTTCCTGTCAAAGTAGGTGTGCCTCAAAGTTCAGTCTTGGGCCCAGTCCTGTACAACATATTATATTCACTTCAGATCTTCCTGATTTGCCATGATTTGCCAGGATGCACAAAGTTATTGTTCTGCGATGACACAAGCATTTCCGTAAAAGAAAAAAGTCTTCGATATTTTTTCTTCCTACTTGCAAAAATGGAAAATCTCTCCCAATGCTTCTAAAACTCAAATGATAATTTGTCCGCATAAGACTAGGGCTTCTTCCCTCAAGCCAAACAATAATCACGTTGTCAAGATGAATGGGGTTATTTTAAGTTGTTCTGACAAGGTTATGTACTTGGGACTAATTTACGATAAAAAACTTATTTTTAAAGAGCACATTGAGAGTATACAAGCCAAGTGCATCAAATATACGAGATGTTTATATCCTCTCATCACCAGGAATTCTAAACTTCGTTTAAAGAACAAACTTTTGATTTACAAACAAATTTTTAGACCAGCAATGCTTCATGCTTTCCCGAATTGGTCAAGTTGCTGTTCAACAAGGAAGAAAACGCCCCAAAGGATTCAAAATAAAATTCTGAAAATGATTTTGAAGCGTCCTCCTTGTTTTTTTTTATTCTAATTATTATTAATAAAATAAAGGCCCAATCGCTGAGAGCATAACGGTACACTCGAATTACATAGACTTACTGGTGTTGAACCATTGGAAGCTATGTCAAATAAAATTATTAACAATTTTCGACAAAAACCGTTGCAATCCTCAATTGCTACGATAAGCTCTCTTTATAGCCTATAAGTTAGCAATTAAGTTAGTTGTAAGTTTACTTCCCCTTTTCTGACAAGTAGGTTTAAATCCCTACGAATGATAAGTCCTAATTGCGAAAGCAAACAGCTCCTAACAAGTAAAATTACAATTCTTCTAACAGTGTTGGGAAGTCACCATTTGTGATTAGACACACATACTCATTACTTACTAATATTCATTATAAATACTTAAGCTACTAACAAATCCCCTCTTAAAAAAAAAAAAACTAGCGATGATCGCCGAATTTCGGAAGAAGTGGCTAAAAATCATTTCGCTACCAGCCGAGTGATTCGTGAAAATGCTGATTTAAACACACTAAAGTCGCTTTTTACGCGGGGGATACGTGCCGCGTAAAAAAAACCCGTAAATTCCGGAATCCGCGTAAAAAAACCGCGTAAATTCCGGAGTCCGCGTTAAAAAACCGCGCAAATTCCGGAATCCGCGTAAAAAACGCGTAAACTCCGGAATCCGCGTAAAAAAAACCAGCGTTCATTTTGCATTCTGAGTGAAGGGAAACCGAAATCCGCGCAAAAAAAATACGGCGTAAATTCCGGAATCCGCGTTGAAAAAACGCGTAAATTCCGGAATCCGCGTAAATTCCGGAATCCGCGTAAAAAAACACGTAAAAAGCGACCTTAGTGTATCTCCGAACGAACTGTGCGCAGAAGACTCCTGGAAATGGGTTATAAGAGTGGATTTGTCCAGCGATGACCTTTGATTCGAAAGGTTAACAGGTATGTTTACTTTGTATTCATCATACATTTTTGGCTGAGATTTATTTCTGCAGGACCAAACGCCTCAAATTCGCCCAAAACACATTCATCGACAAGCCATTCACTTAACTGCGGAAGCAATTACAATCTTTTAATGAAATAAAGCTTAAAATATATGTAATAGTGTTGATATGTCACCTATTAAAAAAATACATCAACAAGCCGATAGAGTTCTGGAAACAGGTTATGTGGAGCGATGAAAGTAAATTTGAGCTCTTTGGCCTCAAACAACGATCACCAGTTTGGACGAAACCTGGTGGAAAACTTGCCGATAAAAATATTCAAAAGACGGTCATGCACGGGGGTGGCAGTATCATGGTGTGTGTCGTGGGAGTGCTGTGCTTGGTCGGGTGTTGGTAATATTGGAAAAAATTGATGGCATAATGACGGCACCGGATTCTATTCAAAAAAAATATAGATGAGGAAAAAAAAAATGACGGCACTATTACATCAGCATTTTGAAAAAGAATCTTAAAGAGTCGGCGCGAAAAGTTAGCTTAGAGAGGAAGTCCACTTTCAACAAGACAATGATCCTAAGCATACCGCTCACAGAACCACTTCGTATCTCCGTGCTTCACGTATCAAGCTACTGGAGTGGCCATCACAAAGCCCGGACATAAATCCGATAGAAAATTTGTGGTCGATTTTGGATCAAAATGTTGACAAAGGAGATGTCACCAACCGCGACAAACTGTTTGAAGCTTTGGAAAAAGCTTGGACAAATATCGACTCCCAACATATTAGAAACCTCGTTGAAAGTATGCCTCGACGCCTGCAATCCGTGATTGAAGCTAAAGGCGGCCAAACTAAATACTGAAATAAAGAAAAATAGGTTCGAACATCAAATCACTGTAATGCGTACTTTATTATGTCCACCAGAAAAATGAGAATTTCCGAATATAAGCTCTTTTTGAGTTTATATAGCGTTTTCATGTCACTTTATCCAACATTTTTCGAAAGTACACCTTTTGTTAGAACACTTTGATTTTCCATCTGCCTTAGATTCTACCTAAAACAAGAAAGTTTGAACATGTCACAGGTGCGTACTTTTTTTGTCCAGTACTGTATTTGAGAAACGAACGTATCCGAACTTTTTGACCATTTAGTTTCTTGATCCAATAGATAAATTTCAACACATCACTGAAGTATTGCGTCAGCCAATTAATATTTGACTCGTATGTGAAATAGATACGCATATCAATCGTCAGAATTAATTTTTTCTGCGGTCTCCAGCCACCGCCCAAAAAAAAGGTTTTTTTCTAATGTTGCGAAACGTTGTTTTATAGTTACTTGTGAAGTTCAACAGTTCGACTATATATTCTAAGAACTCGACTATTCTTAATGAATGGATATTGTAATTGATATTTACCTTCATTAAAAGGCTACTGTCCTTAATACTGTCTGGGTTCTTTCGTTCGCCTGCATTATGCGGATGTGAAATGAAATGGTGGTCTTCAATATGTTGCTGTTGCTGTTGTTTGTGATGATATTCGGCCAGGGTTTTCAGTAGCATGTTTTCGGAAGCTTTCGCTATCTTTTCCGCGTAATCAACGTTGTTATTATTACTATCGCCGTCACTATCTATGTCATCATCGATGTCCTCGCTCTCCAAACCTTCTTCATTAGAGGACAATATGGTAGCGGATGCTTTCGCTTCTTCTTCCAATTGTTTTTCCAGTTGAGGCAAAATCTCTTCTTTTGTGTTTGCACTTGGTCCTGCAGTA
Organism: Wyeomyia smithii; assembly: GCF_029784165.1. Lineage (NCBI taxonomy): Eukaryota > Metazoa > Arthropoda > Insecta > Diptera > Culicidae > Wyeomyia > Wyeomyia smithii. The sequence goes on from NC_073694.1 coordinate 83,221,502, forward strand.
GTTTCATGTTTTAGATGTTCAAGTTCGAGCACTTCTTCGTCCATACTCTATTAAAGAGAACACAACAAAATTAATTATTTTAATTATGTAAACTGATGAGTTGGTTAGTTGTTTAGCGTTACGTAACTGCGACGGAATGCTAAAGAAGGAGTACACGCAAACGTTCAAGTCTTACGCAGTCACTGTGTCCTCTCAGTACACGCGTTTTCTGCTCTAAAAACGCACAAAAATTGTGAGGAAAGCATAACGCAACAGTTGTACAAGGAATACATAGACATGATTGAAATCCGAATGTGTATCGTTACTACTACTTTATTCTTCATATCAAGTGTATTAGTGACTACTACCCATGGGTAGGCTTGTCTTTTCTCCTCAGAGCAACACTACCGTGTACACCGAGGCAAAAACACTTGAGATTCTTATACATTATGACTTATGACCGCGCCTGAAATATGATTATTTGGATAAACATGTATACAGTCATGCTTATATGTAAACCTGTAGAGCAACTTGTCTCGCAAAGCTTTAAGTGATGCTTATAGAAGTCATTAGTCATTTTGTCTCGCTGGCGGCAGTGCGAATCGTCTCACACCGTTATTCACTTCCACTATAACCAGAGCCTTAAACTGCTGAGCAAAGCGACGTATTGTCGCTGCAGTACTGCTCTGCAACTCGCTGGTGAGTCCAGCGACGCGAAGATTTCCAGCGATGTCATTTTGTATGATAATTTCTCGCACAGTACAATGCAGTTTTAATGTTCTATGATTAAATTGACATAGTTTTGCGTCTAGAATACATTCAAAACTATTAGAAAATATTACAGTGGCACATTTCGGGAAATTTTATGTTGAATCAATTGTTGTTGTTGAATTCGCTGGGAAATCCTTGTCAGACGAGCGACTCGTCGCTTCCGATTTGTCTCTGCATGCACAATAGTTGCTTGAAGAGAGCGGCGATCCATGTGTATCTCGCAAAAAGCACCGCTGTGGAATCTGGAATATTTCTCTAGAGAGAGAACAAACTGGTGTGATCCTTTTCACACGAAAGGACAACACGCTCAAATACTGCAGAACGTGCTTTTAATGTGAGAGGAACATATAGACCATGTTAGGGATGGGCGAAACGGCTCTTTTGTAAGAGCGGCTTTGAACCGCTCACTCACCGTTCCGAACCGACTCATATGAACGGCTCATGGTTCACAATGATTCACGAGTGTTGAAAGTTCGTGTTTTCTTGGTAAACTTCGGGTTCGCGCGAACCCATCAGTTATGGTGCGCTCAAAGAACCGTGGTCCTTTTTTGTGAGCCGTTCGTTCTTTCGCTCTTTTCTAAGAACCGGTTCATATGAACGGCTCGTGAGCCGTTCGCCCATCTCTAGACCATGTCACCGAATCTCTTCAACCTCACTTTTCTGACAGTTAGTGTTAACTTTGTTTACATTTTGGATTTTGTGCTTTTTTCTGGTGAAGCAATCGTGTGCATAGTGAAAATGCTGCTCAATTTAAAATTGATCTTGATGTACTGGCACCTCACGCACAATATTTAAAGGGCATGTTGGTAACAATTGAAATAATCTGCCATAGTTGAAGGCAAAACTGCCTGACCCGAAGGTAAACAAAATTACCAGTAGCTCTCAAATTCAAAGGCGTGACGTCACCGTGCGATGGACTATAGGTCAACGGTTTTTACTAAGCATCTCGAAATTGAAAAAAAATAATCCAGCCGTCCGTCACGCATGTTTGCTCTTCGAATTATATCGAATAGATCTCAGCAGTGCACTCTGCGCGGCTTTCTGCTATGTATGCTCTCTAGAATGATTCACCACTCTTCTTCAGCTCAGCTGTGGTGTAAGCAGGGTTGCCACATTAATACCTGTAATTTTATTCGACAATATCTGTATGTGTATTTGTATCTCGGGCCAAAAAATCTGTATCGAGCAAACTAAGAATGTCGGATGGAAAAGTTTTTACTTGCAGAATCTATGTAAACAAATCATTTTTTTTTTGCTTAAGCTGATTTTAAACTTTCAATAAATAAGGCGATAAATAAATGTATTAACTGATCACGGTATTATTCATTTTTCTGTACGTGATGTTTATACATGTTTTTGTTAATTTTTTTTTAAGTTTTCGTTAATTTAATATTAGTATCTCCTCTTTGGACTGCAACGTAACTTTTAGCTTTTAATACAATTCCTGACTTTAGACATATTTCAACTAGAGTCGCCGTCCGATAACTGCAAGACTTTTAACTGCAACGCTTTTTAACTGCAACAACTTTGCAGTTATCGGACCGCAATCCGTCAAATCTGATGTCAAAGTCAAATTTGACATTGCAGTGACAGATCTCGCGGGGGGATCCTAAATGCATTCGAAAATGAAAATTGTTGAATCTCTAAAAAACATTTCAAAAGGACTCTTTCATTTCTCTCGATTTTTTTTTCGATTTCGTTTATTTGTTGTCTCTTTATACTAGATGGGAGATTATAGATCTCCACTATTAATCAATGAAGCGAAATCACCATGTTATGTGCTTCACTTCCCTTAATTATTATAAGAAAGAAAAAATATCCTTTATGCATTGTTTGGCTAGCTTTCAATACTCAACGAGGCAGTGCATAGTAGATCACAAACAATATTTTGTGAACTAGCGTTAAATAGACCGTTTACAAACTAACAACAAACGGAACCTGCTGACGTTGATGTTGCTTTTACTTGCGTTATGTCGGCGGCTCCGAGTTTTCTGTTAAAATTTCATTCCAGGAATGGGAAATATCGATAAAACCCCTAAAACTATCGATAATTATCGATAGCTTGGCGGCTAGAACCAGATGAAGAAAAATAACAAAGTGTTGCTTCCGTTGTGAACAGGAATAACATTTAAAAGTTTATTTGCACACATAATTCGCCCTTATGCGAAATCTCGTCGTTGTCCGTACAAGTTAAAGTGAGCGAAAATGATTATCTCTCAATTTTCTAACAATTTTAAAGAGAAATTCGTGTGATGATGATGATGATGATGGTCCCGCCACATACCCCTACAAAGGTGAGAACGAACAAGCATCGAAGTCTCTTTCAACAATGATAAGGCCAATTTATTTTTTTTCCAGTTCTGGCATCATTGTAGAGTATGAATACCAATACGAGGAAAATATCAATAACTATCGATAGAGCTGAACGTTTAACGTATCTATCGATAGCGGGCAGCTATCGATACTATCGATACTATCGATAATTACCGATAGGTTTTTCATCTCTATTTTAAGCCTGTATTACACTCTTTGACCAAGCGTCAAATATTTGTCACTTTTTGACAGATAAAAATTTGGTCAAAGACAATTGTTTGTCACTCTCCAAATTTAACATGGGGCAAACACGGGCAAACAACAACCATGATGTCAAATAAATTTGACCATTATGTCAGAAGGTCAAATATTTGACCATTAGATAAAAAGTGTACTACAGGCTTTATTCATGAATTGAGTTCAGAAACGTCTCGTGAAGTAATCCATTGTACTGATGAACTTTATCTTCGCCTACATATTGGTTATCTAAAGCAGTTACTAAAACGCAATAAATTATGATGCGGAAATATGAATGTCAAATTGATTAATCGAAAAGCTTGCATATTTTAGTTTTCTGTTATTTCTTGCCACTATTCCATTGAAAAAATACATTTTGACATCATTAAAAACAAAAATGGTAGTGACGGACCCCCCTCTGAATTTTGGCATGTGTCAAGTGTTGCAGTTATCGAACGGCATTAGATAACTGCAATGTAAACATGTTGCAGTTATCGAACGACGACTGTATATATAGAAAATATGCGTTCTACAGAAGCCGAAAAATGTGGAAATTTCTCACAAATGATCTCTAACGGAAACATGAATTGACCATCCCTCCTTGCGGTATCCAACAATTCAGACCATGTTAAGTCTTTTGTCAGTCCAAACAACATTCCGCTTTCTCTGCATCGATACCAACATGAAAACATCATAGTTAAATGCAAAATTTTATGAGCATATCCAATGTCTTCTCTTATTATTATTGATTCAATGTTGTTTTTGAATGATCAGGTAATATTTCAATAAACTTAAAAGTACACTAAAGTAGCTTTTTACGCGGGGGATTCGTGCCGCGTGAAAAGAAACCGCGTGAAAAAACCGCGTAAATTCCGGAATCCGCGTAAAAAACCGCGTAAATTCTAGAATCCGCGTAAAAAGCGACCTTAGTGTACCTTAATTATCAGCAACCAATGCTGGTTACACTGCATCAACGAGAGCAATTGCACTGTATAAACGAGAGCTTCGGAAAACATTGGTATCATGTAAAGAATAATATCAACAATGTAGGTATATCGGCAAAGACCTAGGCTACGAACACGGAAAAAGATTAAAGTAAACGATTGGAAATTGGGTACTTGGAACGTCCGATCTCTCAATAAACCGGCGCGGGCTGGCTTGCTTGCTCGAGAACTACAGCGGCAGGGAGTCGAAATCGCAGCGATTCAGGAGGTTCGGTGGCCAAATTCCGGAGAAAGGGAATTCCGTGCAGTAGACCCTATTGCACGCACTTCTTTCACGTACCACATCTACTACAGTGGCGGCAAAGCAGCGGAACGGGGCGTCGGTTTCGTAGTGCTGGGAAATCAGAAAACAAGAGTCATCCGGTGGAGGCCCGTGGATGACCGTATATACGTGTTGAGGATTAAGGGCAAATTCTTCAACTACAGTTTAATCAACACCTACGCACCGACAAACGACAAATCCGATGAAGTCAAAGATGAGTTCTATGACAAGCTTGAGCGAATCTATGACGAGTGCCCAAAACACGACGTAAAAGTCGTCATCGGAGACGCAAACGCACAGGTTGCGAGGTAGGAATTCTTCCGTCCGGTCATTGGAAGGCATAGCCTCCACTCGTCACCCAATGAAAACGACCTGAGGCTGATAAACTTTGCCGCGGCCAGAGGAATGGCCATATGTAGCTCCCATTTTCCACGTTTGAATATTCGGAAACACACCTGGAGGCATCCAAATGGAGAAGCCTGCTCCCAGATCGATCACGTACTGATTGACGGTCGGCACTTTTCGGATGTTACTGATGTTAGGTCTTTTCGGGGACCAAACATTGACTCTGACCATTATCTCGTCGTTTGTAAGATCCGCGCACGGTTGTCGAACGTGCTGAAATCTCGCACAGAGAGGACGACGCGTTTCAACATTCAGCGGTTGAAAGCTGATGGCGTGGCAGCTGAATACGCCCGAGAGCTGGATCAACGGATCGCAGAACAGCAGGAGGAAGGAGTGTAAGACATAAATGGGCTGTGGAGCAGTATTCACGACGCCATCGAAACGACTGCGAGAGAGGTGGTAGGTACGACGCGTGGAAGACAGCCCAACGGTTGGTTCGTTGGCGAATGCCAGAGAGCGACAGATGAGAAGAACCGTGCCAGGAGCCGCATGCTCACTGCGGCTACGCGTCAGAACAGAGAGAGGTATAGGGTGGCAAGAGCTGCCGAAAATAGAACCCACCGTCGGAAGAAGCGCGAGTACGAGGAGCAGGTGCTCGCCAGCGCAGACGACAGCTAGGCTCAAAACGACGTGCGGAGATTCTATAGAACTGTCAACAGAGTCAGAAGCAGGAATTTCCCTGTGCCGGTCATGTGTAATGACAAGGACGGCAACCTGCTTACTGATAAACCGACGGTTGCAGCCAGGTGGAAGGAGCATTTTCAGGCGCTATTGAATGGTGAGGAGCCGGATGAGCAGAGCAGGAACAGGATGACGATTATAAGTGACGAACAAGCTGTGGAGTCACCAACACAGGAAGAGGTGAAAGAGGCGATTAGTGAGCTGAAAAACGGCAAGGCCGCTGGGAAGGACGGTATCCCGGCCGAACTTCTAAAAGCGGGAAGCGAGCGACTGTACTATGCGATCCACCAGATAATACTAAGGATCTGGGTGGATGAACAAATGCCGAAAGACTGGTTGGAAGGCCTCATATGCCCTATCTATAAGAAGGGCCATCGATTGGATTGTGGCAACTATCGAGGGATAACGTTGCTCAACTCCGCAAATAAAGTGCTCTCCCGTATTCTGTTCTTCAGATTGAGACCGTTAACGGAATCCTTTGTTGGCGAATACCAGGCTGGTTTTCGACAGGGGCGTTCTACGACTGATCAAATTTTTACCCTGCGACAGATCCTCGATAAGTTCCGGGAGTACAACTTACCGAATCACCATTTATTTGTGGACTTCAGGGCGGCATACGACTCAGTGAAAAGAAACGAGCTGTGGCAGATCATGCTGGAACACGGTTTCCCTGAGAAACTAATAAAGCTGAGTCGTATGACACTGGAGGGATCAAAATCGTGCGTGCGGATAGCTGGCGAGACATCAGCCGCGTTCGTAATGTTGGATGGACTGAAGCAGGGGGATGCGCTCTCCAACCTACTGTTTAACATCGCTCTTGAGGGAGCAGTACGAAGTGCAAACGTCGAAAGAAACGGTACGATCATCACAAAATCTCACATGCTTCTTGGTTTTGCGGACGACATCGATATCATCGGTATCAACCGTAAGGCCGTGGAGGAGGCCTTCGTACCTTTTAAGAGGGAGGCAGCGAGATTGGGGCTTGTCATTAACTCTGCCAAAACGAAGTACATGGTAGCTGGCAGAGAGCGTGGGAGTCCCAGTCGTGTTGGTGCTGAGGTGGAGGTAGATGGGGAACGATTTGAAGTGGTTGACGAATTCGTTTATCTTGGTACGCTTGTGACATGTGACAACGATATGAGCCATGAAGTGAAACGACGAGTTGCAGCTGTGAACAGGGCTTTCTACGGACTGCGCAACCAGCTAAGGTCCCGTAGTTTGCAAACTCGCACAAAACTAGCGCTGTATAGGACGCTGATACTCCCGGTGGCCCTTTACGGACATTAAGCATGGACGCTGAAGGAAGCTGATCGACGAGTGCTCGGAGTTTTTGAGCGTAAAGTTCTGCGATCGATACTTGGCGGTAAACTGGAAGATGGAGTGTGGCGCAGACGCGTGATTCATGCGTTCCTGAGTTGTTCCAGGTATACAAACATGCTGATATAGTGAAGGTAATACAGCGGGGCAGGCTTCAGTGGGCTGGACATGTGGCCAGGATGCCTGACGAGAGAGCCGCCAAAACTATCTTCAGTAGAGAACCAGGAAGAGGCCGTCGACTTTGTGGTAGGCCTCGCACGTGGTGGAGGTGCGCGGTGGAAGAAGATGCACGATCTGCTGGTGTACGGGGAGACTGGAGAACGGCTGCCCAAGACGGAAGAAGCTGGACATCTCTAATTCGTTCGGCCCTAGACCGGTGAACGGTCCGTTAGCCAAAAAAGTAAAGTAAGTAAAGAGTATATTTGAAAACGTTTCGCTTCGCTTTAGGCCTAGCATAACCATATGGCAGTGACCGAGGTGCTTCTACGAAGTTCAAACATTTAGCTACGGTGCCTTCACGAAACTAAAGCCCTCGTCTCCGATGTTTGCCGAATCTTGAAAAACCGGGGCCGATCATACAACACTGAAACTGGCTCCGGTGTATCAAGTTTCGCCCTTCGTGGCGTCTCACTTTGGGGCAGAACCCAGGAAAGTCGCGACAAAACTCAAAAAAACCAAATTAAGTTTTCATGCCTCATTTTATTTTCTACTTGCAGTAGACATGTTATCGACTGGAAATCATGATAATTTACTATTATAGCACATTTTCTAAAATAATTTAGAAAATGTGCTATAATATTGTGAAAGTGAGGATTTACAAGGCTTGTAAAATGGAAGAAAAAAATTTCACAGATATTTTCCAGTAGGGCATACAAATACTTAGAAATTAATTAGCTAACTCATATGATCCTCACAAAATAGAGTATAAACTAAAATGATTTTAAGACAGTTTTGTTCAAAATAGGTTCGAAGGAGGCATAGTATGTAAAACAAGTTTTTTTTTGTAATTTTTCCTCATTTTCGGCAATATGATAAACATAAAGTTCTATGTTGTTCTGCTATGACACTATTATTGCACTAAAATACAAGGTATTGACTAGTACTAAACCAAAAATCAGCTGCTACTTGTTGCGACTTACCGAGTAATTCGAGTTTTCGCAACGATCGTTTCATGTCAATTCATGTGAAAAATCGCTAATCAGCAGGGTCCGTATCGATGTTTTTCCTACAATAGACTTTGCTAAATTGCTAAATTGTGTTTAGGGGTCTTTCAAAACTGACGTCCAGTAGTATGAAGACCCCTCAGACATAATTATTAGTACTAGGAAACAGTTTGTTATTGGATGAACAGTGTCTTAAACAAAAGAAAGCGTTTAGTATCTATGCCAAATGGAATAAAATATAACAAGAGGAGCTCTTAGAAAGGGAACATGACCAACTAATCTTTAATAGAACAATGTTCCTATTTGAAATATTCTGTCACAAACAATAACATTAAAATTATGTTTTATATTCTTTCTCAAAAATGATGATACATCATAGGTTGGCAAAAAACTATGCAAAGGCAACTACAAACTTTCAATAATTCGTTTCATGATGACTCGGAAATTCGAATATATCTGAAATTGGAACATATGTACTTAAGTCCCAGCTATGATACATTACTGAAATTTTAGGTTTAAGAATAATGAAAATAATTTTATCTCGTTAACAGTCCGTCCTACAGTTGTAATATGTTCGACAACTTTATGTCAATTGATGATATAAACAACTTTCCCGAAGAAACAAAATGGCTAGCACCATTTATTTAGAAGATAGATGTCAGCGCCATCTGTAGAAAAAAATCAAAGCTGCCTGAATACATTTTTCTAAAAGATGTTTTTATGGTAAACAACATTGCCGAAGACATGAACACTGTGGAAACAGCTGTTAAGGAGTTATGAGGTTTTGTCGCGCCAACGAACCATTTTGCCCCACTGTGCGTCTGTCTGATACCAACACTGAGTGGCAATTGCAAAAGAGCTTTGTAGCCGCAAGGTGTGGTGATAGGTTCGAATCTTCATAGAATTAAGCCATTCGTTGGCAAAAGAACTTTAATTATGGGTTTCTCTCACACAAAACTTCTCTCCAGACTTAATAACCGCTGGTCTAAAATTTGGATAATATCTATATATTTGGATAATATTTGGATAATATCATAGATAATATCAAATGGCACCTTATACGCTGTTAGAGTGATATCTTGCACGAGGATATGATAAGGCCGATAAGGAAGGAAGTGGGTTACTACGTCTGAAAAAGAAGGCAGAAAGCAATACAATTTCCCTCCAGACTTGATAACCACTGATCTAAAGCTTCGATAATAAAGACTATAGCACGTTATACGCTGTTAGAGTGATAGCTTGAAGAAGCATATGATAAGGTCGATTAGGAAGGAAGTAAGTTACTAAGTTTGAAGGAGAAGACAAAAAGCACTATAACACGAAGTAGGTTACTTCTAAATAAGTAACACTGCAAAAGAGTAAAAAACAAAATGTGCGAACAGCAAAAACGTCCGGACAATGCCACAAAAATCAAAACTACGCTAATCAACCGTCGCAGTGGCGTTCATACAAAAAAGGTGTTCTTTAGACGAATACCCAGTAGCGTAGCGTGACGGGATGACACCCGGGGCGGAAAATTTGGTTGTCACCCCTCTACCAGACCCCAGGGTGTCACCTCTACCAGGTTGCAGTGAAATCATTTTGCTATCAAAAATTGAGAGGGTTAGCACGTTCGTTTTCAACTGCACTAAATCTACTCATTCTTGAAAAATTGGTTGAGATTATACTATTAGCAACAAACTTATATAATATTCGAGGCTTTCCGATCAGTCAAAAATATCAGGATTATAACAAATCTTGATATTTTATTACGAACTTTTTGTATCAACTTGTGTTCTAAACCTGGTCTCGTTAATAGGTAAAATATCAAAATTCTTATCAAAATTACATACTGATTATTACAAATTATAACAAGTTTTGGTGAATTATGCTCGAACATGGTTTTCCAACAAAACTAATTAGGCTGATACGTGCCTCCCTTGAAGGCTTCACATCATGCGTGAGGATAGCCGGTTAGATATCGGACTCCTTCGTGACGTTAGATGGTTTGAAGCAGGGAGACAGGCTGTCAAATTTATTGTTCAACATCGCAATGGAGGGTGCTATACGGAGGGCCGGCGTGCAAAGAAGCGGCACCATCATTACGAAATCTTACATGCTAGGTTTTGCGGACGATATCGACATCATTGGTATAAACCGTAGAGCAGTGGAAGAGGCCTTCGGACCTCTCAGGAGGGAAGCTGCGAGAAAAGTGCTCATCATTAACTCTGTCAAAACGAAATACATGGTGGCTGGTAGAAAACGTGGTAGTCCGACAGATGTTGGTGCTGAGGTGGTGTTAGATGAAGAAACTTTTGAAGTAGCCGACCTTCAGACATATCGTCATTTTTTGTCAAATCAAAAATCAAATTTTCACAAGTAAGGACGCCCTCTTCTGAGGCAGAAACATCCAATTTTACCAGCGTGAGTACGACCGCTGCCCAAAACATGATATCAAGATCGTCATCGGGGGTCCCAACGCTCAGGTCGGCCAGGAGGAGGAATACAAACCGGTGATTGGAAGGTTCAGCGCGCACCAGCTGACCAACGAAATGGGCCTAAGACTCATCGACTTTGCTACCTCCAAGAACATGGCCGTGCGAAGTACCTGCTTCCAGCACAACCTCCTACACAAAAACACCTGGAGGTCACCAAATCAGACAGAAACACAGATCGATCACGTTCTGATTGCCTGTCGGCACTTCTCAGACATCATCGACGTCAGATCCTATAGGAGCGCTAACGTCGACTCGGACCACTACCTGGTGATGGTTAAGATGCGCCCAAAACTCTCCATTAACAACATGCGGTACCGACGGCCGCCTCGGTTAGATCTTGCGCGACTGAAGCAGCCTAACGTCGCCGCAAATTGCTGCCGGAAGAGGACCAGCTGGAGGAAGCTCCTCTCGAGGACTGTTGGAACATCATCAGAACAGCCATCAACAGCGTAGCGGAGAACATCATCGGGCATGTGGGACGACCCCAACAAAAAGAACCTAAGTGAACCTAAATCTTCCGGGAGAATAAGCGCTGCATGGAGGAGGAGAAGTTTGCAGAGCTGGAACAGCTGTATCATTCTCAGGAAACGCGAAAGTTTTATCAGAAGCTCAACGCATCCCGCAGAGGCTTTGTGCCGCGAGCCGAAATGTGCCGGGATAAAAATGGTAGTATTCTGACGGACGATTGTGAGGTGACCGAAAGGTGGAAGCAGCACTTCGACGAACACCTAAATGGCACCTAGGCAGGAGACCATGGCGGCGGAGAAAGCGGTCCCGCCGGTGCAACAAATGAAGAAGACGTGCCAGCGCCAACGATAGGCGAAGTTAAGGATGCCATCAAGCAGCTGAAAAACAATGAATCGGCTGGGAAGGATGGCCTCGGAGTGGGGCTTATACCTGAGCAACAGACAGCTCTTCGTAAAAATTGGATCAACAGTATCTGAAAGCTTGACCCCCTCCTCTGGCGTGCCTCAAGGAAGCAATCTGGGTCCACTGCTGTTTGTGATATTTTTTAACGACGTGACGATACTTCTTGCGAATGGTGGAGTACTAATCTACGCTGACGATTTGAAAATCTACCTGATCATACGAAATGAAGCTGATTGCAGAGAACTCCAGAAGCTACTGGATAAATTCGTTCATTGGTGCAAGTCAAACTTCCTGGTAGTGAGTGTGGCAAAGTGTTACGTGATTTCATATCGACGACTTAAAGGACCTATCCTATACAACTATGTCATCGGTGATCAGATACTCGAACGGGTTGACGAAGTCAGGGATCTTGGAGTATTGCTTGACTACCAACTCACATTCAAGCTGCATTATTCCGCGATAATCCAAAAAGCCAATCGTCAACTAGGTTTTGTTCTGAAAATGGCAAGCGACTTTATTGACCCCATCTGCTTACGTGCCCTCTATTGTTCCCTAGTTCGTTCGATACTCGAGTTCGCATCGGTCGTCTGGTCACCTTATGAAGCTGTGTGGAAATCCAGAATCGAATCTGTTCAGCATAAATTTGTCCGTCGTGCGCTAAGAAGACTTCCATGGCGCGATCCCAACTACCTGCCCCCTTACGAACATCGATGTGCCCTATTGGGTATAGAGCCACTGGAGTCCCGTCGAAATATAAACCAAGCTGTGTTTGGCGCTAAAATACTGCGCGGAGAAATCGATAGTGCCTGCTTGCTGGAGCGCATGAGAATTTATGCTCCCGCACGTGTACTGCGTCCACGGCAACTTATTTTGCCAGAACCGAGGAACACCGTATACGGTGATAACGATCCAGTCAACACAATACGGAGACGTTTTCAAGAAGGCTATCACGTTTTCGACTTTAATGTTTCTTGTGTCAGTTTTAGACAACGCTTGCGAACTGTATTTTTAACTTTAGACTAGTTTTAAAACCATTCATTAAGACCACGATGTCAGATGAAATTTAAATCAATAAATAAATAAATAAATAAATATACCTTGCAAGAATTTGGGATACAGAACAGCTACCGGAGGAGTGGAAGGATGGGGTTATCTGCCCTATCTATAAAAAAGGCGACAAATTGGACTGTGGGAACTATCGTGCGATCACCGTCTTGAATGCCGCCTGAAAAGTGCTGCCCCAAATCATTTTCCGTCGCCTCTCACCCCTAGCCAACAGATTTGTGGGAAGTTATCAGGCCGGCTTCGTGGAAGGACGGTCTACGACGGACCAAATTTTTTTCATACGGCAGATCCTCTCGAAATGTCGTGAATACAGAACCCCCACACACCACCTATTCATCGACTTTAAAGCCGCGTATGACACTATCAACCGAAAAGAGCTATGGAAGGTCATGGACGAAAACGGCTTTCCGGGAAAGTATAATAATATACTGATAAAAGCTACGGTGGATGGGACGCAGTGCTGTGTGCGGATTTCGGGTGGATTGTCGGGTCCATTTGAATCCCGCAGGGGGCTTCGACAGGGTGATGATCTTTCCTGCCTGCTATTCAATATTGCGCTACAGGGTATGATGAATCCAGCGGACATCAACACGCGGGGTACGATTTTCAACAAATCCAGTCAATTCGTTTGCTTTGCTAATGGCATGGACATTGTCGGAAGAACAACTGCGGCGGTGGCAGAACAGTACACCAGACTAAAACGCGAAGCAGCGAGGATTGGGTTGCAGATAAATACGTCTAAACGAAGTATATGCTAGCCGGCGGAACCGAAGCCGACCGACATCGTTTAGGCAGTAGCATTACGATCGACGGCGATGAGTTCGACGTAGTCGACGAGCTTGTCTATCTTGGCTCACTGGTAACCGAGGACAATGATACCAGCCGTGAGATCCGGAGGCGTATTACCAGCGGAAGCCGTGCCAACTATGGGCTCCACAAGGAATTGCGGTCGAACAGACTAAGCCCTCGTACACGCAAAAGTTGGATGGTGCGAAACCAGTACAAAATTGTGCGTTTTTAGCGCAATTGTTGATGTAATTCGGAACCAGTACAATCATTGCGTGTTGGGCATAACGCAATTAATGCTCTATGGTTTCTTAAATGTATTTGGCAGCTCCAAACTACTACACCTAAACAGTTTCAGCTGGTATCAAGCAGCATTGCAAAGCGAGCGAGAAGCAAAACCATTCTCCTCGTTTCTGCTTGAGGACAAGACATATGCTACGCTTTTCAAGTCTTTTGCATACACGCTTTCGAGATACTTTTTCTTCTTCATGCATTCCTCTGAATAGCAGCAAGCACGCACCGACAGTATGAGTGAGAGACTAACAACACTGGTATCAAGTATGTGCAGCACGGGTGTCTCGCTCATTTCGTGAAGCAACGAGATATCGCCTTGCGCGTCGCAATCCGAACCGAAAGAGAAGCGAAAGAGCAAACCTGCAAATTGTATGTCACGTGTCTAAAATTCTACGAGCGAGAGAGAAATTTCTCTCGTCACTTGAGAAAAAAGCGCGTGCAGTCACTAATACACTCGACGTGAGAAATAAAGTGTCGGTGTATGATACATATTTTGATTTCATTCTATGTCAATGTATTCGCAGTACAACTGTTGCGTTATGCGTTTCACACTTTTATTGTGCGATTTCTGTGCAACATTTGTGCGAATCGGGAAGACACAATGATTGTACAAGACTTCAACTTTTGCGTGTACGAAGTGTAACCTGTACAAAACGATTATAAGACCGGTTGTTCTCTACGGGCATGAAACGTGGACAATGCTCGAGGAGGACCTGCGAGTGCTCGGAGTTTTCGAACGACGGGTACTAAGGACGATCTTTGGCGGCGTGCTGGAGAATGGAACATGGAGGCGAAGGATGAACCATGAACTCGCGCAACTCTACAGCGAACCCAGTATTCAAAAGGTGGCCAAAGCTGGATGGATACGCTGAGCAGGGCACGTTGCAAGCATGCCGGATAACTACCCTGTTTGCCTTGAGCCCGGCAGGAAGAAGACGACCAGGGGCGCAGCGAGCAAGATGGGTAGACCAGGTGGAGCGAGATCTGGCGGAGAGTACACGGTGTCCCAGGGTTTGGTGAGCAGCAGCTAATAACCGAGTGAATTGGAGAAACTTTGTTTATCAGGCTATGTCATGACGGAATGCCAAATATACAAATAAAATAAATAATAATTTGAGAAAAATTTGATTATTCACTGCCTGTAATTTTTGAGTACAGATTCAGTGTCATCGATTCATTCTAAAAATCGGTATAACACAGATATTTCTACGCATGCGGCATCCCTGGTCACAGTGCAAACCAAGACTATGCTATCGCTGACAAATCTTATATATTTGCTTCGTACCAAACATGGAGGTTTCCCTGACAGATATGAAAAAAAAAAACGGTAAAAATTCCATTTAACTCAAAACGGTTGGTTCACTCTCACATTAGAAGGAGAAAGCATGCTGTCATTCCCTTGGTGCAAACACTGCCGACAACTGTCAAACTAGGTATTGAGCGATCTCTCGTTGAGTGAGACTGGGTAATTTCTTCTCCGACCTTTCCGATTATCGACACTGAGAAAACACCCCAGGGCTTGAAATGTAAAAAAAAATTCTTATAATGCACGAAAATCGAATTACCCGTACCCGACCAGTTGAGAATTTTTCAAACCCGTACCCGACCCGAATCCGAATCCTTGGTTTTTAAATTACCCGTACCCGACCCGAATCCGTAAAGTATCTGTTGGCGTTACCCGAAACCCGATCCAAACCCGTCGGGTACGGGTCGGGTACGGGTCGGGTACGGGTTTCGGGTAAAAATACACGTACCCGACCATCTCTAATGTACAGGACAATCTCGTGATTAACGCTACGTTCCAACCGATACTAACAGTCTCTTTCGAGCCGGGATTTAAACATACAGCGAGTGGCTTGTTAGGCTAGCATTGTACCTCGAGACCAGCTCTTTAGTTTTATTTTTTTCACATAACTATGAACTTACTTCGTTTCCAACATCCTCTTTATGTGAATCCATGTCTACGTCTGATTCTGAAAACAGAAAAAAAGACACACTTCAGATTATGAAATTCCTGCAAAATATGTTCATTATTTAAAATATTCTTCAAAAAGGTATGAACCGTACATTTAAGCAGGAAAATCTAATCATTAATTTAAGTTAAATTACAATTATAACCTTAATTCATAGAATTTTTATCGTTTGTAATGAGCAAAGACTATAACATGGCTCCAATAATGAGTTATATATGTAGCTGCACCCAAATAATCCGTTGGGCTCCCTGATTTAGCGTCAAAATTTTTCGTCGTTAGGCGTCGTACACAAGTTACGTAACGCATGAAGGGGGGAGGGGGTTGAGTCTGTGTTGCTTATCGTTTGCTTGAAATTGAAAATTTTGGAGCGGGGTCAGGCTATTCAGCGTTTCGTAATTTTAGGGGGGGAGTCATATCGAACGTTACCTATCGTTACATAGGGAGGAGGGGTGAAGTGGTCCGAAATCTAGATTTTTAGTGTTGCGTAATTTGTGCACAATGCTTTACTTCCATTTAAACATTCATTGTGATGGCTGTAGATGTGAAAAAAAAAGATGTTTTTCTCCAATTTCAGTTTTTGGCGGTCATCTCTAGAACTAATTTTTACTTTTCCCTTCCTCGTGTTTCTGATTTCTTCTAGTATTTCAATGCTTTTGTAACCATATTCTGTGATCAGCTGCTAGTTTCTGATATTTTTTTTTAAGTTTTACCTTAATACTACAGTTTTCCCAAACAAATTCTCGATTGGGCGACATTGGTAGATTCCATTAAGGCACCTAAAAGTTAGATGGAAAATTTACATTCTATTAAAACACTAAAATTTTCCGAAAACATCATCACGAGCAACATAAAGTTTTCTATGAAAAGGCACTAAAAATCTAAATTTTCTATACATTTTTACAACTTTTGTAAAAGTTTTACTACAAAGTCATCAACCATTACAAAATGCATGTTTTACCTTTACCATATCCAACTGTTATAATTCTTCACATGTTACATACGCTGAAATGACTATCTTTAAACTGTCAATTTAAAGTATACACTTTTGTCTGTAAGAGTCTGCAAACAACCTTTTTTGATTGATTTACAGTAGTGTCGTAATAGCGGCTGACTTTGATAGTTTTTTTAAGTATTACTTGAATAGTTAATTCTTCAAACAATTTTCTCTGGGTTTTATGTTTTTAAAACAAGATACACTAGAATGCATCAACAGTAACGAAATCATTCAGAGTTATTTCAACCACGCAGAAAAAATTTTCTTGTATGACTAGTTTACTGCCGTTCTACACATATTTGTCTCATGCTCCAAATCAAGGTGTTATATCCAGCGTGATACATAAAGTAAACACGTGTTTACTTTTGGAACTTTCGTTTACTTCTGAGATCTTGTTCGGTGTATACATATCAGGGTGAACCCGGATGTCACGGTTTATAAAGACAGGGTGAATTGATACACTGAATCATAACAACTCTTCCCCTTTTTAATTGAAATTTACTTCATAACTCATTTAGCTCAAGTTCACCTTTGAAATTCTACGTCACATCTCACATTTTATAACTTAAATATGAGGCATTCAATAGAAAATGAATAAAAAAATATTTTTTAAGCATGTCATTTCCAATTTTACTGAAACTTATCTTTTTGATAAAGAGGACATTTTATGATATCAGTTCAAATCAATTTTTTTAACATATTGAAGATGGCAATATGAACTACCACCTGTCAAATTTTGGTGATGGTAAAATGGAAAACAAAAAAATTATAAACGTTTGTGTATTTTGACATTCTACTTAGACCTTTTTTATGTTTTTTTTCTAGCTGCACATTACAATGTTATAAATTATTGCTAAGAGCATGATACCAATCCAACGCGCTGTTTATGTAGCATAATCAATTATTTTTATCCTTAGTCTGTTGAGTTGAACATGTGTAATTCAACGGCGAACCCTGTTATCAGAAGGTTGTAAAAATAGCATGAACTCCCAAGGTAATCAATTTAGATAGTATGTGGTTCCCCGCGGCTCTGTGGTTAGCGATGTCGGTCGGCTAGCTCTCCCACACGGTTGTGATATCGGGTTCGATTCCCTATCGAGTCGAGGATCTTTTCGAGCTGGAAATTTTCTCGACTCAGCACTGGGGCACGGTGTATCGTTGTACTCATCCTACACATGCAAAATGTGCCAAAAAAACAATATCGATAACGAAATCTCTCAACTAATCTAGTTGATCGAGACCGCTATTAGCCCTAAGGCTAAGCGTGCGATATTGTTTTTATGTATTTATATCAAGTAAATCCAGATTTAGAGAACCGGGAGCTGGGAGATAGGGCAGAGACAGGTTTCTCTGCTAATCTGGCGCCACGCTACTTAGCAAATCAATGCTGATTCATCATTTCAGATTTCGCTGAGACTTTGAACAGCTGTTCCTTTTGAATAAAAAAGTTATTGATTGATATCAGTTCTTCATGTTGACTCACGACAGGTGTTTCAAAAGAGCCTATCCAAAAATGAACCTGATGAGTATATTATTCTATATCAGGAAAACGGTGTCTTCAGCAAAGTTGTAGGTAATAAAGTTGAGGTTCCAGGAAAAAATATACACTGTAAAAATTTTTTTCCTGTGCCAAATGTTTCAAATTGTCACAAAATGTTGGGGGAGCTGCGTAGCCGCAAGGTTACAGAGTCCGCTTTGTCAAGCGAATAGTCGTGGGTTCGAATCTTAGTAGAATCAGGCCATTTGAGGTCAAAACTGGACTTGAAGTATGGGTTCATTCTCAGGCTCACCAGACAGACTTAACGATTCAGAACCCCCACCCCTTCCTCTTCCTCCTCCGTGGACAACTGCCCATATAAATTCCAAATGTTTTATATAGACCGTGGGCATTACACAGACCCCCCACCCAAGTTGTCCACGTGGAATATGGATAGTCCCTTAGTACATTTCTTAAAAATTTAACCCATGACTGTTTATGTAAGTCACAGACACGTCAACCACAGACAACTAGTTGGACTTTTATTAATTGTTAATACGTTTGAGAATCAAAACAGCCACTAATCGCTAATAAATACACGCAGTTTCCCCTGAAGATGTCACTAATCAGTGACGAAACGTCGGACAATAAAAAACCAGATCGTTCTACTTGTTCAAGACTGCTCAGCCGAAATTACAACCAACCATCGTAAAATTACCAACAGTCGAACTTTCATAAACAATCATGGCTTCAAAAGAAGGCGGTTTCCATCGGTACACAGAAAAATGCTATGGACCAGAGCTGGTAGATGCAATGAAATTTTAGGCACGCAACAAAGCAAAATTACCTCACATGATTACACGCAAACAATACCTCATGAGATGCAAACAAAAAGGCATATCCCCACAACATCTTGTTCGTTCTTTGAGATGTACACGCGAGATTCTCTCACAAAATAGTCCGTACTTAATTAAACTGAATCGTGTCGTAGTAAAGTTCCAAAAAGCTCTGCTTAACATTGAAATAAAACAAACGTTTCACAACATAAAAAGCTTTTGCAGTACATAAACCAATCGAGAACCAAACTCAACTATAATACAGTTGATCAAAAACCGTTACGAAATTTTTCAACACTCAAGAAACAGAGTATCGCAAGATTCTCTACAGTCGAATGGAATCAACCAACAAAAAACTACACAAAACATTTTCTAAGATACAGCCTGAAGTTGCTTTACTAAAAAAATAGCGGAGCCCTACTTAACACAACCAAATTCCAGACGAGACTATAACACTCCTGAGTATGGGACCAAAATTTTCACCCAGCAATATTGAACAAATACTATTTACCATCCATTAGCAGACATGGAAGAAGTCATCATTACACATTCAGATGAAAAAACACAAAACGAAAACCATTGTAAAGTTATCATTGTAATTCAAAACTACATCAATGGCTTTAACTCACAGTCTGATGCCAACGAACCGCTAAACAAATTCTGCACGACGACGTACATGAAAACCTAACCATTCTTTACAAACCACCCAGAAATAAGTGTACTATCATCTGACAAAGGAAATAGGACAGTAATAATGTATGCAAATGACTACCATGATAAAATGACGGAACTTGCCTTCGACCAAGCAACCTACGAAAGACTACCGAGAGATCCGACTAGCAGTATTCAGACCAAAAACATAAATATAGCAAAACGACTTTTCAATCTAGACTTAATTGACAAAAAACCTCGAGACAGCTAACCATATGTAATGCCAGTTGTCAGAGGATATATGGCCAGCCGAAAGCTCATAAGGCAAACTTTCCAATACACCCTGTGATACTCAACATTACGTCACCAACATACCAACTATCCAAATTTATGGCAGAAATTCTCCTAATATCATTGAGCAGTAAATACAGCACCAAAAGCTAGTTCGAGATTTGCGAAAAAATTAACCGTACAACACTACCTGAGAAATACATAATAATCTCTCTGGACGTAGTATAACTCTTTACTAACGTCCCTAGAGCTCTGGTAACAAAAACGATATTTTACAGATGGAAGGAAATTTTAACCTACATAAATTTAGATTTGTTTCTTGAGATAATAGAATTGTGTATGGATTCAAGTTACTTCGGCTATAAGAACATATTTTATTCCCAAATACATGGCACCGCAATGGGCAGCCCGTTATCACCAATTCTCGCCGACATAGTATTGGACTCCGTGATAGAAAGCGCAATAAACTCACTCCCCTTCCGTGTTCCGTTTATTAAAAAATACGTAGACGATCTGATTTTAGCCATACCGGAAAATTCTAGCCAAATCGTGCTCAATGAGTTCAACAGCCAAGTAAATAGAATACAGTTTACCCTGGAGACCGAGCGAAACCAACATCTACATTTTTAGACCTGATGATAATAAGAAAAGACGACCAAACACTGTCAACAGATTGGTACGCAAAGCCAATCGCATCTGGGAGGATGTTGAACTACAATTCGTTCCACCAACTGAATTGCAAAATTAATACAGCCTGAAACTTTATCAACAGAGTAACAACATTTTCCACAACAAGCACCTACAAAGAACAAAAAACAATCATCTATAAACTACTTTAACAAAACAGCTACCCGAAAACCTTAATCAGTCGACTACTGCAACATAGAGCACAGAAAAACAACACCAAACGTGAAGATCTAACTGTCACCCAGTCACCAACGAATCAACTCGCCCACATAACACAACAGCAACCAGTCAGCATACACCACATAGCACCAGCCCTCAGTACACCACTACAAATCAACCATCCAACGAAGCATAAACCACAGAAGAAACAGCCAACCAGCCAACTTATCTACTCAATAGAGATGGTCGGGTTTGATGTTTTTCAAACCCCTACCCGACCCGAACCCGATCATTTTTTCGGTCGAAACCCGAGCCCGACCCGAACCTGAAACTTTTTTTTCGTTCAAACCCGAACCCTAGATTTCATAGATTTTATAGTCGGGTTTCGGGATTTCATACCCAAACCCGACCTGAACATTTTCAAACCCACCCGAAAATATTTTTTTCACAAAACTCGAACCCGACCCGAACCCGACACTTTCGAAAATCTTCAAACCCGAGCCCGACCCGAACCCGTCGGGAACGGGTCGGGCTCGGGTTTCGGGTCTCGGATTTTCAAACCATCTCTACTACTCAACATACAGCATAGCACCATACAACAGCATAGCACTCTGAGCCAATCATCCAACGATGCATCAGGCACCGAAGGTAAACCGAGCCAGCCGACACCGCACCAAGTAAGCACAAAAGCAACAACATCACAGTCACAGCAGCCAACATATCGATCAGTAACTTATGTCCAAAAACTCACTGAAAGACTGAAGAAAATATCAACTCCCGACTATGCACACATCACTATCAGCAGCAGATACGGCACAACACGGTTTCCCAATTACACACGGACCACACGGTAGTCAAAGATCTGAAAATAAAAGAAGAAGAAGACACAAATCCAACGAAAATAAGCTACAGCAGATACTCAGTGCCAGCACTAACACTAAAAGAGAGCTGGACGAGTTAGGAGAAAAAACGGCACTCATTAACCCCTGTATTCAACACAAACACAGTTTTGACTTTAGTCGAACCACTATTATCGATCATAGCACCCGCACCCATATCCTACCATTTTTAGAAATGTGTCATATACACAACACGCCTAATACTGTCAACAAGCGAGTTGATCTCGGTGGACTCAACACAGCTTACGCAGCAGTTCTGTCTAGTCCTATACCTAATACCAATGCTCTAGCCAATTAGTTCCTTCTCTGTCTTTTGAATCTCACCACGAGTAACACAGATGTCTTACCTCCCGGATCCCAACTATTCCTCATAACGTTACCATCCGCCATCGCAATAGGTCCACAGCAAATAGGTTTGTTAGTTTATTTAAAATATTTATAAATCAAAAATTGTACCCCAGACTTTTATGGACACTAATATTGTAGAATGTACCCCGAATCGCCCCAATTAATGTTGACGATAAGCTCTAAAACGCATACAGACAAGGAACGAACAAGAATTATGTAAGTCACAGACACATCAACCAGAGACAACTAGCTGGACTCTCACCAATTGTTAATAAGTTTAAGAATCAAATCAGCCACTAATCGCTAATAAATACCCACAGTTTCCCCAGATGTCACTGATCAGTGACGAAACGTCGGACAGTAAAAAAACAGATCGTTCTACTTATTCAAGACTGCTCAGCCGAAATAACAACCAACCATCGTTAAAAATTCAATTTACTTTACATTTTGAAAACAACAATACTATCTACCAAAATTTGGTGCGGGTAGATAGAGAAATAAAAAAATTAAAATCTTTAAACAAAATATTTTTTATCTGATCCAAAATGGTTTGTTAGATTTATGTTATGGCTTCAGGAATGTTGTAGATAGTAATTTTGTCGTTTCAGAAAAAATAAAATAATAATTATAAATTTAATATCTCAACACCCACCTTTTGAAGATTTTTTACAAAAACTACATATTATTAGCTACAATTTAATGCTTGTTCAAACATGGTAAAATAAAAACTAAAAAAGTTATGATAGAAAAAATTTTTGAAATATTTTTTACAGTGTATTTTTTTTAAGGGTGAAATTATTATCTACAATTTTTCCAGAGACACTCAAAAACCGTTTAGACGCTAGAAAAATTTCTTATCATTATTAGGCATTCGGCGCAAAAATAAATACAGTCATGGAGAAAAAAATAATTACACTTGCAGTGTTGGACGATTTTCCGTATTTGCACAGTAATTTTAATTGTTGTATGATGTTATATTACGCCATTAAGATCTGCAGACACTCTTTTTGAAAGAAGAACGGAGAAATAACTGGAGAAATTTCTTTGTCGGCGATTCCGATTTTTTTTGCGTGAGTTAGTGCTTTTAAAGTGGCGTAAAAAATAAATACACTATTGAAATATATATACAAAACAATCCAAATTAGCTTTATTTCCCTACATATTATTAGCAAAGTGATTTTTTACGTTACAAAACTCACTTTCAAAATTTTGTGGCCTGTTTTTTGTTTTGTAAAGCCATATTCAATCTTCGTGGAATGTTTACCCCCAGGTTTTCACGAGTAGAAGCTGAACTAGCATTTCACGGTGCCTGTCCGACGTTCCATAAGTCTGTTTTATTCTTTGGATGATGCTTTGCAACCTAGACTTTCCCAATCTTCCATAGAATTTCTAAAGGATTTTAATTAGGAGTCTGCGCTGGTCAAACTCATAATTTTATATTTTCGTTTGAAAATCATCTTCGTGTTTTCAATACTGTATGTTTAGGATCGTTATACTGCATAGAGATTCAGCAAAGTGGCATGTTTTCTTCGGCATATAGAAGCAACATCGACCACCTAGGTACACAGGAAACTTTATTCTACTTCAAAAGCGACAAATTTTGGCATTAACTGAATTTTCTAAAAAGTTTTTAGACTAGGGTGCAACTAAATGGCACATCGTGTTTTTGTCGGATGAGTCGAAATTTAACCTTTCTGGTTCAAACGGTCAGCAGCTGGTGAAAAGACCGGTGAATACTGCCTTCAACGCACAATTAACCACGAAAGTAGTAAAATTTAGAAGTGACCACAGAACGGTGTAATACTGTTTTCTGATGCTGGTATGGAACCCATTGATTTTATAACATAGACTATGAATACTAACGACTGTGTAGATGTTTAACGTTGCGCAATGCTTCCGTATGCCAAAGAAAACATGCTTCTTCGTTGGAGAGTAACGATCCTAAACATACAGCATTGAAAACACGAAGATAATTTTTAAACGAAAATATAGAATTATTAGTTTGACCAGCGCAGACTTTTAATTTAAATCCTTTAGAAATTCTCTGGAAGATTGGGAAAGTCTAGGTTACAAAGCATCATCCAAAGAATAAAACAGACTTATGAAACGTCGGGCAGGCAGCGTGAAATCAAAAACATCATATCAAGAAGACTGGGAACTCTGCCTGAGATTGAGCGACAGTTTTGGCAGCGCAGTCTTTCGAGTAAAAGTGGAACTGACGCATGCTAGTGTGTGTGCTGGCGATGCGAATGCAAGCCGATCGCACAGGTTGGACCACCACGTACGCCCACTCTGTCTTTGCAGCGATGCAAACTTCCACCTTCAATAGATGGAGTGCGCTGTTTAATTTGACGCTTGTCATTTGTATAGGATCGATCCAGAGATGCCAGTCTTCTTGATATGATGTTTTTGGTGAAATGCTAGTTCAGCTTCTACTCGTGAAAACCTGGTGGTAAACATACCCGGAAGATTGAATATGGCTTTACAAAACAAAGGACAAGCCACAAAATTTTGAAAGTGAGTTTTGTAACGTTTAAGGTCACTTTGCCAACGATATGTAGAGAAATAAAGCTAATTTGGATTGTTTCTATGTATATTTCAATAGTGTATTTATTTTTGTCGCCACTTTAAAAACACTAACTCACGCAAAAATGTTTCGGAATCACCGACAAAGGAATTTCTCCAGTCATTTCTCCGTGCCTCTTTTAAAAAGAGTGTCTGCGGGTCATAATGACGTAACATAACATCATACAACAATTAAAACCAGTGCCCAAATACAAAAAATTACCCAACACTGCAAGTGTATTTATTATTAACTCCATGACTGTACGTTACTCATCAATCACATTTTTGGATTAGCTCTTTTAAAATAGCAGTCGTGAATCGACATGAACATCATAAAACAAACCTTTTTATACAGTCAATCCAGTATTATGGGCCAAACAGTAGGGTAGAACCGTACAAGACGCACTATTGGATAAGATGGCCCATGCTATTAATTCCCCAAAATACTTACACATGCAGCATTTTATGACGAAATTCTTCGCTTTTCCCAGCTTCTCTACAGTTCTCATATAAAAAAGTGTGTCATAATGACTAAATTACTCAAAAAACTGTACAATTGCCTGTGGCTCTGTCCAACATGTAATTATTCATGAATTTTATTTAAGCTTTTTTAACTGACTAGTCAATAATACAAAAAACTATGGTTCCCCTAACCTTTACACTTTCGGAGTTTATAATACTATGAGTATTTCAAATTATTTCACTAACTTTCACCAACTTTTACCTAAAAACAATCAAAATTAAAATTGGGGCAGAATACATTATGAAGAGCTTACAGGAGATTGCTTGACAACTTAGAGCATGTTCCACTATTATTTATTTTACTTTCGAGACTTCAAGCGCTTCTCACTTCGTGTGCTTATTTCTGCTAAAGGCATATTAGCCACCTGCTTTGGAGCATACTGACCTTTGTTGTGGTGCGTTTTGGTCACGGGCTTGTTTGGCGGCATTGGTAATTTGTACCAGGGATGTTACGGATGTGATTTTTCAGACATCTGCAGATGCGAATGCGGATGCGGATATGTGATTACGGATGCAGATGTTGATGCGGATGTCAATTTTCATGCGGATGTTCCGCATTCGCGAATGCGGATGCGGATATCCGTAGCATCCCTTGTGTTTTATTTTGCTTATTTCACATAACGATGCCCCTCCCCAGTGCAAAAGTTATTTGGGCGAGCAGTAAATAAACCAAGGAAAATTTTTCTGCAATATTTTATGAAGCGATATTTTTTTTCAATATCCGCATGGTATGATGCGGATGCGGATGCGGATGTCAATTTTCATGCGGATGTTGCGCATTTGCGGATGCAGATGCTTTTTTAACTTTTTTCGTATCGCCTGAAATGGCAGGACGAAAAAAGAAACCACGCATCCCTGCGGGGAGGAAAAGAGAGGCATCTCTTTCCGACACTTCGAGTGTCTGTAGTGACAATCCTTTTGATATTTTGCCTGAGCAAGAAGCTGGTGAAATGGAAGTTATTAGTAATGAAACTATACAAAATGTAAATTCTTTTAAAAAGGAGAAAGTTCCACCTATTGTGGTAACTATTTCTTCTGAATTCAATATTTTCAAAAAGGAACTTTCAAAGTTTGTTTCTGACGATACCTATCAAATTGGCCGTAGAGGCGAATGCCGCTTATTAGCCGACTCTATTAAGGGTCGTAATCGTCTTATTCAGTATTTAACTGGAAAGATGTATAAATTTTTTACATATGACACTAATAGCGCCAAGCCGTTCAAGGTCGTATTGAAAGGTCTCACCAACGATGATGAGATCAAACTTACTTTAACAGAATTGCGTGGCATAGCCCCTACCCAAGTAATTCTAATTAAACAAAAATCTTGAGGCGAAAACAGCCAGCGAACTGGAATTTCCCTTGTTTATTATTTAATTCATTTTAACCGCAGTGAGGTTAATAACTTAAAATTTATTGGAAAAGCACATGCTTTATATAACGTGCGTGTAAAGTCGGAAGTTTATAGGAAGTTTGGCGGGGGTGAAAAGCATATCACCCAATGCCGTATTTGCCAACGTTATGGCCATGGTTCAAAATTCTGTAACATGGACCAAAAATGCCTCATTTGTGGAGACTTTTCTCACAAAGAGGACACATGTCCTGTGAAAGAGAGTAAAAATTTTCGCTGTGCGAATTGTAACGGCGACCATATGTCAAATTTTTACCAATGCCCAGTTCGTTTAGCAATTGTTAAGGCAAGGCAAGGTCAACAAATATCAATTTCCCAATCAAAACAAACTTCAAAACAAAATTCTCCAAGCGTACCAGTACCACCCACTTTTTCTACTCCTTTGCATACTCGTTTAATATATGCACAGGTTACAGGTAGTTCGAACATTCTACCGCCTAATGTTGGTAGTTCGAAAATGACCGTTAATATGGGAGGCAAGCAAAATACGATGAAAAATAAACGTACACCTATTACCCCAGTTAATATTGCTACCGAAAATATTTTTTCTAATGTCAACTGCCTGGGGCCTATTACGGCAGGTAAACTTTCTTTTCTGCAACAGGCAATGTTCGATCTCATGAACGCCATGTTGTAGGCGAAATCAATGTTTGAAGCCATTCAAATAGGTACAAATTTTACAATTAAAATTGTTTCTAATTTAAAATTTAGCAATGATTTTAAATAAACCGATCAAAATTTTAAATTGGAATGCTCGCTCATTGAAGGCCAACGAGAATGAGCTTTTTAATTTTTTAACAGTAAATAATGTGCATATTGCTATTATAATTGAAACATTTTTGAAACCTAACATCAAATTAATATATGATCCCAATTACGTGGTTCATAGATATGATAGGATTCAATGTTCCGGCGGTGGAGTTGCAATTGTTATTCATCGTCGAATCAAACATCGTGCTCTTCCCCATCTTGAGACGAAAGTTATTGAAACTATGGGAATTGAAGTTCAAACTGAACTTGGGACTTTATTTATTGCCGCAGCATATTTACCATTTCAATGCACACGCGAGCACAAAAATTATTTTAAAGGTGATTTACAAAAACTCACCAGAAATCGTTCGAAATTTTTTATAATAGGCGCTTTTAACGCTAAACTTCGATCATGGAATAATTCTCAAAGTAATTCCAATGACAACATTTTATTCAATGGTTGTTCTTCAGGATACTATTCTATTTTGTCTCCGAATAGTCCTACATGCTTTTATTCTGTAAGAAACCCATCAACAATTGATTTGGTGCTAACAGATTTTGATCACACATGCTGACTTTGATTCTGACCATCTTCCAATAACTTTTTCTTTATCACATGAATAAGTTTTTAACCCTATGAGCTCTGTTTTTAATTATAACAAGGCTAATTGGGAAAAATACAAAACTCATATTGATGCCAGGAGTTATTCTGTTCCAAAGGCTCAAGTGAAATTTGATTCACCAATAATTGACGAAAATCTTCAACTTCTAATTCGTTTGAAAAATGTCCGCAGACGTCAATATCAACGTTCTCGTGACCCTGTTTTTAAAACTGTTTATGAAGATTAACAGCAAGAGATTAAACATAGATTTACTCTTCTGAGAAATCAAAATTTTGAGACTAAAGTTGAAAAATTGAAACCATATTCAAAACCCTTTTGGAAGCTGTCGAAGATTCTTAAGAAACCTTCAAAACCTATTCAAGTTTTAAAAGATGGTGAACGTTTTCTTGTATCCAATGAACAAAAGGCTCAAAGACTTGCTCAGCAGTTTGAAAGTGTTCATAACTCAAATTTGAATTTGGTGAGTCCAATTGAAAATGAAGTCACACGTTAATTTGATTTAATTTCTTCCCAGAATTTTTTAGCTGCAGAAATAAATGAAACTAACTTGAATGAGATTGAATCAATTATTAAAAATTTCAAAAATATGAAAGCACCTGGTGACGATGAAATCTTTAATATACTAATCAAACATCTCCCTTAGAGCACAATGGAATTTTTAGAGAAAATTTTCAATTGCTGCTTCAAAATTGCATATTTTCCCAAATTATGGAAAAATGTAAAAATTACTTCAATTTTAAAACCGGATAAGAATCCAGCTGAAGTTTCAAGTTATCGACCAATCAGTTTGCTTTCTTCAATAAGTAAACTGTTTGAGAGAATTATTCTTAACAGAATGATGTCACACATCAACGAAAATTCAATTTTTGCAGATGAACAGTTTGGATTTCGCCATGGGCATTCCACTACTCATCAATTGCTCAGACTTACTAACATGATAGTAGCTAACAAATCTGAAGGTTATTCCACTGGAGCTGCTCTTTTAGACATAGAAAAAGCATTCGACAGAGTTTGGCATAATGGTTTGATTGCGAAATTGCAAACTTTCAATTTTCCAATTTTCCTAATCAAAATTTTAAAAAATTATCTTACTGATCGAACTCTGCAGGTTGTCTATCAGAATACAAAATCTGATAGATCAGAGCAGGTGTACCTCAAGGTTCAGTCTTGGGTCCAGTCCTGTACAACATATTCACTTCAGATCTTCCTGATTTGCCTCCAGGATGCACAAAGTCATTGTTCTGCGATGACACAAGCATTTCCGTAAAAGGAAAAAGTCTTCGTGTCATATGCAGTAGATTGCAGAAAAGTTTAAATATTTTTTCTTCCTACTTGCAAAAGTGGAAAATCTCTTCCAATGCTTCTAAAACTCAAATGATAATTTTTCCGCATAAGCATAGGGCTTCTTTCCTCAAGCCAAACAATAATCACGTTGTTAAGATGAATGGGGTCATTTTAAGTTGGTCTGACAAGATTGAGTACTTAGGGCTAATTTACGATGAAAGACTTATTTTCAAAGAGCACATTGAGAGTATACAAGCCAAGTGCATCAAATATACGAGATGTTTATATCCTCTCATTAACAGGAATTCTAAACTTTGTTTAAAGAACAAACTTTTGATTTACAAACAAATTTTTAGACCAGCAATGCTTTATGCTGTACCGATCTGGTCAAGTTGCTGTTCAACAAGGATAAAAACGCTCCAAAGGATTCAGAATAAAATTCTGAAAATGATTTTGAAGCACCCTCTTTGGTTTGGTACACTCGAATTACATAGACTTACTGGTGTTGAACCATTAGAAGCTATGTCAAATAAAATTATTAACAATTTTCGACAAAAATCGTTGCAATCCTCAATTGCTATGTTAAGCTCTCTTTATAGCTAATAAGTTAGCAATTAAGTTAGTTATAAGTTTACTTCCCCTTTTCTGACAAGTAGGTTTAAATCCCTACGAACGATAAGTCCTAATTGCGAAAGCAAACAAATCCTAAAATTACAAATTTTTAACAGTGTTGAAAAGTCACCATTTGTGACTGGACACACATACTCATTACTTACTAATATCTATCATAAATACTTAAACTACTAACAAATCCTCCCCTAAAAAAACTATTTGAATGATTTCGATTCTTGAGGAATGATAGATTATTCATTCTCACGTACACTGGTGTTAATACCTACTCAATTTAAATAAATGGTGCTTGATTCGGTGAACTTCACAGCGCCGCAAAAACGTGCTATAAGAGATCGATTCAGCAGAGATCGAATCTGAATCGATTCTGCAGGTCGATGTTTCTCTGAAGATCACCCAATCATAACGCGAAGAATGAAGAATACCACCACAGAGCGGATATCTCTTCGCTGGTGTTTTTCTAAAGTTTCAAAAAAAATTTATTCAGAAACAAGTTTAAAACATGTAATGAGTGTTCAGCTGAATATTTGTCCAGCTGCTAAAAACATAGCATTGCAAACAAAACAGCTATTCGTAAATACTTTCCTCAACTAGTGGCACTAACACATTCGTCCGTAAAAAGGTCTATAGAGATAAGTGACGTTTCACCTACGCACACTAGTAAACGTGCAAATCCGTGTAAAGTTGCTTTTGTTTCTTCCAAACTGAAAATCATCGCATCTCGTTGCTTTGAATTTTATCAGTTTTTACCATTTTTGGTCGATTATGTTTAACAGCTTCTTCCGATTTCTGATCACAAATGAAAAAATTTATTCAGAAACAAGTTTAAAACATATAATGAGTGTTCAACTGAATATTTGTCCAGCTGCTAAAAACATAGCATTGCAAACAAAACAGCTACACTGGGGTCGCTTTTAACGCGGGTGGTTTTTATGCGTTTTTTTGAACGGGATATTTCTACAATAACGCGGATTATTTTTACTCGATTCGGAAGATGTACGCGGTATCAAATAAGTTTAGTATGAATGTATCTAATCTAATCTTTAAAATGCGGTATAACCAACCGCGTAAAAAGCGAATATTTTCCCCAACTAGTTGCACTAACACATTCGTACGTAAAAAGGTCTATTTGTACTCTGCTTCTCCTTGCCATGGATATTACATGTTGCAGCTAGTGCAGAGGGTGAGCGCTGACGACGTATGCGGGTGAGTAGGTGACTATATATTTGTGTTGTTTTTGAAATTAAATGTCATGAATTCGATAAAATTAAATTTAATGAAATTTAATGTAATTAGGCAGCAAAATAATGCTCTGTTTTATAGTTTCAAAAGAACATGCCGTGAAAATTTTTTACTTGCAACAGCTGCAATTGCTTGGATTTGTTTGTTTCGTTCTCACATTTGATGTTTTTTGCCTTTCTCCTAGAAAGGTATAGCAATCACTTGCAAAACCGAAAGTATAAATATGC
Organism: Wyeomyia smithii; assembly: GCF_029784165.1. Lineage (NCBI taxonomy): Eukaryota > Metazoa > Arthropoda > Insecta > Diptera > Culicidae > Wyeomyia > Wyeomyia smithii. The sequence continues at coordinate 83,252,692 of NC_073694.1, forward strand.
TCCAAAGGGCCGAATGGCATATATCACTCGACTCAGCTCGACGAGCTGAGCATTTTCTGTATGTACGTGTATGTGTGTGTGTATGTGTGTGTGTATGTGTGTATGTGTGTATGTGTGTGTGTATGTGTGTGTGTATGTGCTGATTTTTATTCACACTCACTTTTCTTAGAGATGGCCGGACCAATTTTCATGAAATTAATTGCAAATGAAAGGTCTCGTTGTCCCATAAAACCCTATTAAATTTCATTGTAATCGGATTTTTAGCTTAGAGGTTATGGTTCAAAATGTAAAAATCATGAAACATCATTATCTCGAAAACTACACAACCGATTTGAACAAAATTGATTTCAAATGAACGGGCTACCTGAAAAACCTTTAACTTTTGAATTTCATAATAATTGAACTTGTGGTTCAAAAGTTATAACAAGAAACGTGTTTTGAAGACTACTTAATCTCACTCATGTTTCTCAGATATGGCTGAACCGATTTTCATGAAATCAGTGTTAAATGGAAGGTCTAGTTGCCCCATAAGACCCTATTGATTTGTTTGGCAATCAGACTATTACTTTTCCTGTTATGTTTAAAAATGTGAAATCCTGCTAGGAAAAGGAACATATTCCGAAGACTACTTGAACTCACTCACTTTTCTCAGTGATGGCTGACCCGATTTCTACAAAATTAGTGTCAACTAATAAGTCTAGTTGCCTCGTAACACCCTATTGAATTTTACTGTAATCGGACTGTAACTTCGTCTGTAAAGTACCAAAATGTGAAAATCACGAAACATCATTATCTCAGAAACTACACAACCGATTTGATCAATATTATTATCAGATGAGCGGGCTAGTTAAGTGTTAACTGATGAATTATGATTGAACACGTGGTTTCAAAGTTTGGCTGCCCTATCCGTTCCCATTCCATTTGATCATAATTGAACTTAAGCCATCGTTATGTATTAAATTGTTAATGAAACAACGAAAGTCTATTATTTCAAAGATTACATGACCAATTTGAACATAATTAGTGTCATACGAACAAGTCATCTCTCAAACTTACAAATAACAAACTTCATAACAATTTGATATGTGGCTCAAAAGTTATGGAAAGAAAAGAAATTCAAAGGCTATTTAAAATTATACCTGCTTTGATTGATATATGTGGTCTCAACATAATTTAAATGTGGTTTTGTACTATTTGAACGTTCCAAATTCATTGATTCCTTGCGATGTGTTTAAAGTCTGCAAATGCACGACGAATCGGCCATAGGATATGATCAAAGTCAAAAGACAAATCGTTTGAAATGAATGGTTTTATCGAAATGACAAAATCTTCGACTTTTGGCTTTTGGCGCCCTAATTCTGAATATATTCATATTGGGTGGTATTCGGTCATTTTCAGCAGATTTTCTGGCATCAATCTGACACCATATTGGGAGGTATTTAGTTATTTTCCAGAAACTAACAGTGGTCGTCTTTAAATTCAAAATGGTGTCAAGGGTCAATGTTTGGTTTTTATGCATCATCTCGATTACGGAAATATCCATGTTGAGTATTATTTGGTCATTTTCGACTGTTTCCTATAACTGCCCATAATTCAAAAATTGGCTAATATGCCATTTTTACCAAAATCGAGAAAACAGTTCCTCGTGATGGTAAACACCCTAAACAAGGTCCATACGGAAGCCGATTGTCAAAAAATGCATTTGGGAAGGCAGCAAATGTGAAACAATTTTGGCTAATATCCAAAACAATTGAGAAGTTGGCTAATATCCAATATGTTCCTATCTGTGGCATGTTCACAAACCAGTGTATTATTACTGTACTTTTTTTCGTCTGACTTTCGAAAGTGTGTTGTAGCCTGGTGGTTTTTGGTGACAGGTAAGCGATCGTAAGGCCCTTGCATCAAATTTGACTATTTTTCGAAGAATATTTGATGTAACAGGAAGTTATTTTTTGTGTTGCGAAATGATCAAAACGCGAAATGATCAAACCGCTTGACTGTTTTCTTCTGTCATAAATCTTTATATTCTTAAAATGCTATTTAACTTTTTGATTAGAAGTAATATTAAAGAGATGGTTCAGATTTCATTTTGGATTTAATGAGAAAAAATAGGAAAGTGGCTTGTGAGATTATCATGAATAATAATATTTATATTGGTATATTGTTGCACGAAACAATTGTCTTGTCGTCCTTTTCGTCCTCACTTGTGCTTTCGTGTTGTTTTATTAAATTTCAAACCATTTTCACCACCAACGAGCACGATATAATTCACATCGTATGGATATTAGCCAAATTGCACACCGATTTGTCAACTGACTATTCGTTTATAATTGAAAAACGGCTACTGCGTTAAAAATACGTGGCGGATGAAATTTCCCTGCAGATTTCTCTGTATCAACTCAACGGCAAGGTTCCAGCATACATGAAGGGTGATATACTCAATAAAAAAGTTGTCCTGGACAGTCAAAATATGTTGTACCGACAAAAAAACTTTAAAATGCGTTTTTCTCGATTTGATGCCTATGGCATATTAGCCAATTTTTGAATTATGGGCAGATAAGTTGCCATTTAGCGATTCAAAATGGTGCCTGAGGTCAATTGTTAGCTCATTGCATCATTCTGGTTCCAGAGATACTCATATTTATTACTTGGTCGATGGAGGACCTACCAAAACTAAACCTCGATCGCTGGGCAACACTAGCCTCTTTTAAACGGCTAGCACGGCCGTGAGCTGCTTTCTCGCTCTCAGGGTCGGCTCTGACATCGAAGGGCTGATCAAAGAATTGGATGTTCGGGCAATAAAAGGACAATAGTTAATTTTAATACTATATTAATCTGCTATCCACTTACACGATTGCAAGTTTTACTGTGCCGGCCGGGCTTTCGCTGCTGCTTCTGTTGCTTCGGGTGCTGACGATGCTCGTTGCTGCTGGACTTTTATGCTGCTTGGCTCGTTCACGCAGCGGTTAACGCTGCCGCTGCCTCTGCTGCCGTTGATCGAACTCTGCTGCTGTGGCTGGATATTTGGGGAACGGTTTATTCCCGCTCTAATGGGCTAGGAGTTTACGCTGTCCCATCTCCGGTGCGTTTCCTGGGGGGAATAAGGCTCTCGTGGCCTAATCAGCTCAACCCGTCCCGTGAAACCGGACCAAGGGAGTATTGGCCGCCAAGTCGGCTGCTGGTAACCGCTTACTTCCGATCCGTATCCAAGATACAATTCCGGGTCCTGGTTATGCAAACACGTGGGATAATTTTGGGGGTTAGACATTGTAGGGTTAGAGCTACTGGGTTTCTAATTCAAGTTCCGTTGGCATACCTGATTCGACAATTCTCCGAAAATTAGCACAATTTGCTGCACTGTCGTAATATGAAGAGGAGTATCTTCTTTTTATTTTTAACTAACTTGAACTTTATTTTAAGGCCACTTAACTATTAGCACATTCGACCTTTTTCTGATGGTAGCACAAGTGTAAAAGGCCTCTACTATTCGTTGGACCCAGTAGCTTACCCCAAATTTCCCCTTTTTTTCTTAGTATAAATTTCTCATTATAACGTCGGGAGCATTCTTCTGACAGCCTGCTTGGGTGGTGCATTTTATTCAGCAGCATCAGGGTTGCGTATCGAGTGGACTTTTTTCTAACTGTTCTACGGGAGTGTATATTTAATTTTAAACTATCCTACTTTTAGCTTTTAAGTTTTTTAATAACTACTTAACAAAAACGTATTTAGACAAGCAAAATGAGCAAAGTGCCTCAACGGTAACATATTGGATGGTATTTGGTTATTTTAGGCTGTTTTCACAAACCGGAAGTCGCCATCTTGGATTTAAAAATGGTATTTAGAATAATTTCTGGCCTCTGAACGTCATTCTGGTTGAAGAAACACCCATATTGGGTGTAATTCGATCATTTTCCGCTGTTTCCCAGGAACCGGAAGTCGCCAACCTAGAATCCAAAATGGGGTCTGTGGTCGATTTTAGCAGCTGTGTATCATTTGTTACCACTAAAAACATTTACCTTTCAAATATGGTTCCATTTAGTTGATTAGTTCGCGAGATGTGCAGAAATTTGTGCAGACACATGTGCTTCCATAAGAGGGAGGGGCGTCGAACCATTATGGACATATTTATTACCCTTTAAAACATCCACATGCCAAATTCGGTTTCATTTGCTTGGTTTGTTCTTGAGTTGTGCAGAAATGTATGTTTCATTTGTATTGGACCCCTCCTTTCCAGAAGAGGGAGGGGTCTCAAACTATCATAGGAACCTTTATCGGGACCAAAAATCCCTACATACAAATTTTCACGTCGATCGGTTCGGTAGTTTTCGAGCCTATATGGATCAAACAGACTGACAGACCGGACTACATTTTTATATGTATAGATTACAACATCAATATTTTAGAACCTAAAGAGTGAATATACATTTATTGGATTGAAGCGTTCATGTAAATCTATTTTTACAAATAAAAGTTTGAATGAGAAAGGCTGGGTCTGACCGCTAGGTGGATTAATTTTGGTTTTTTTCACACGTTTATTGTACCACACGCGCAAACCAGGAGGCTAATATTCTTCTTTTGAAAAAATGAAGCAAGAATAAAAGCAAGATGTTCTACGCATGCTTGTCATTCACCTCAGTATGTAGGAAGAGCGGAGAAAAAATTCACCGCGCACTTCCCTTTCAGTATGTGCCTGCGTGTAGCAAATGCTTTCACCACACTGCTTCTTCCTCCACTCCAAAGTGTCTCAACCAACTTACAGAGAGACAAACACACTTCCAACTCACCCGACATTTGATAGAAACAAGAGGGGTGAATCACTCTACAGAGAAAACGCAGAAGTACACCACAATGTCCACTGGTGAGTAGTCCGGAGAGTGAAAGAAATAACCTACTGGGCAAAGATGCAGTTCTCGTGTTGCTACACCGCGAAAACGAATTCGACCAGAAGAAAAACATGACCGGCACGAGCAACGCAGTCTATTTTTTTTCTCCCAGTCTCTTTTCCTCTTCTCAATGAACAAACTGTGAAATGCACCGCAGATAGCTCTGCTGTGTAATTATTGTGCGTGATATCCATACGTGTGAGAAAGGACACCATAGTTCATTGTCTCGTAAAAGAAAGATTTCAGATTTCACAGCGGTGCCCTCAGGAAACTCAGCAGATAAAAATAATCTGTCGCTCTCTTCTGGCATGTGTGTTGATTTGCTCTTTAGTGTGAGAGCAGTTGTTTTGCAGCGCGAGATGTTCTCCTGCACTCTAGAGGTTATGTGAGGAGAAAAGACAAGCATGGTTCTACGATATGTTGTTCGCTAAATATAGAAATCTAGATATAGGAATTAAAACCGGGGCGCATTACACAGTTCAAAGGAAAGCATGCGTTTCGCATGAGGTTCAAATTGCTTTATATTTTTGAGCCTTCAGCCAGAAAATACAATAGAGAATAATCGAGACACTATTTTGATACTTTCCGTCGTTTCAGGTAGCATAATCATCAATCTTGAATCAAAAAAACGAGTTTATATTTTTAAAAATATTACAAAATTCCTAATCGAACTTGGAAAAGCACGCACAGCATATCAAGCACAGCTTGATTGTAGCTCTTACTTCATAACCCACACACACACACTTGGGTAAGGTGCTTTGGTCTTCAGCTTGGTGCGCAACCAATTAAGAAAAGCATCACACAGCAAATATCTCTGCACGGATCAAAACAAAACGAAAAAGAAAAAAACGCTCAAAGGCACCTCCCGGTGACAAACACAAGGTTACCGCACTGCATTCGTATAGACTGTTCCGAAAATTATAAATACATCTTCTTTCTTGAATAAAACAAAAAATACAGGATTTTTCGGGTCATTTTTTTCTGAAATATAAATAATAAGTGTTTTCTTTCTAGTTTCAATTCAAGTTGTGATTATTTTTCGTGGGATACGCGAGTTCTCTAACTTTTCTCTTAACACTACTCATAAGCTTTTGCACAGTGTGTTCTCCGACCATTTTTACTACTTTAAGCCAATCTTTTTTAAATTTTTCAACATTGTCCGCTGGTTTGACATATTTCCTCAGCTTTGCCTTGGTTGAAGCCCAAAAAGTTTCAATAGGGAGAATTTCAGGGCAGTTTGGAGGATTCATCTCCTTTGGGACACATGTGACATTATTTGTTTCATACCACCCTACCCAACAAACAATTTTGTTGGATAACGGCTTGTTAAACTATAGTTCAATCGAAATCTACTGAATAATAGCTTATTAAGCTGTAAATCAACAAAATTGCTTGTTGGGTAGTGCATCCTTAGAGTAATGGCAGGAAGCAGGATCGGGCCAAAAGATTGGAGGATTGTTATGCTGCTTAACCATGGGTAACAACCTTTTCTGCAAACACTCTTTCACGTAAATTTTACCATTCATTGTGTCATTCGTAATGAATGGACGAGATATTTTCCCACATTCACAAATGGCCTGCCAAACCATTACCTTCTTGACGAATTTTTCGGTGTAAATGGCTTTCACTGGTCCAGGGACATCCTTTCCCTTCGGTGATGTATAAAATTGCGGTGCTGGCAGATTCTTATAGTCCAGTTTTATGTAGGTTTCGTCATCCATGATAACACACCCCATTTCTTTTGGCCAGAAGTTTGTCATAAAGCTTCCGAGCTCTCGGTTTCACAGATTCAGCTTGTTTTGGATTTCGTTTTGGCTGCTTCTGCTTCCGACGGGTCTGCAGACCCATTCTTCCCTTGGCACGCATAACGTTACTCGCCGAGGTTCCAAGCTTCCTCGCCACATCTCGTACTGATACTGAAGGATGCCGCTTGAAGTATTCCTTAACCCTTTTGTCCATTGTGGGATCAACAGGCCCGGGTTTTCTACCACGTCTTGGGGCATCAGTAAATGTGCACTCTTCACAATACTTCCGCAATGCGGTTTGAACTGCTCCGACACTTATACCTTCTTCTCTGGCTAATTTTCTTATAGAAAGACCACTCACGGTGCCCCATTTGTGCACAATTCGCTTTCTCTACTCGGAAGAAAGGCCACGCATTTTCAAAATTTCGCACTAAATGTTAGAAAAAATGACAGCATCTGTTTCTTTTGGATGTGAACAACAGGACGCAGCCAACATTTGGTTGAATACTGCACGTTATTTGAAATGACGGTTGATCGTAAGTGTATTTTGTTGACGGATCTAGGCAACCATCGTCTTGATGGAGTGCAACATCATAAAGCTCTTAGCAATTGGTTGTTATGTAGTTTGTATAGCAACCTAATGAAAAATAAAATTTTCTCATTACTAGTTCACCCTCAAGCAAGAGTAGACGTCTTTTCCTTTTGTTCCCGAAGATTCCCTGCCTAACTGTAACAGGTTGTGGAGCCCAGCCGGCAGCTTCTGATCGGAAAATTGAAGCGTGAAGAGTTTGCTGTTTTATTTTTTCTTGAAGAGATGGAGTGGGCAAAGATCGTCAAGCTGAGTAATTTGAACTACCAATCATGGTCGTTCTCTGTGAAGGCGTTGCTGCGGAGGGAGCAACTCTGGACGTACGTAGAGCCAGCAACTCCTCCGGACCCATTAACGACCGCATGGAAAGAGGGCGACGAAAAAACGTTGGTCACGATCCAATTGATGTTGAATGAGAGCCAACACGCACTGATTCGTGACAAGACGACGGCGAAGGATACGTGGAAGGCGCTGAAGGACCACCACGAAAAGACCACGCTTGGGCAGCGGGTGATGCTTCTCCGGCAGATCACGAATCAGAACTTCAAGGTAGGTGATAACATGGAGACCTACTTGTCGGAAATCGAGAAAATGTATGCCCGTCTCGAAAATTCCGGATTCGAAATTAGGGTTTGCAATCCCGGGAACAATTTCCCGGGAATTGCCTTTTCCCGGGATTCCCGGATCCCGGGAATAGGAATATTGATTCCCGGGATTCCCGAGCTCCTCGGAAAATTTCCCATACAATATTGCAATAAAACTAAATATCGTATCAAAACAAGTGCTGATAAAAGTCATTTTCCCCAGCAAAATTCTTCAAAAATTACAGCCAATCATTTTCAATTTTCACTTCCAATGATCGCAGCACTCTTTCAGATACACACACTGGTCCTAGTAACGTGCTGTTATACTCAGATGAAATAGATCGCGCGCATCGTTCACGGTTACAGAATAAAATTTGACGACAAATCCAACCAAATGATTTTCACTTCAAAGCGAAAAAGAAAAACAAACAGTCCACTCAACCAAAATAAACCTCACAGAAATACTTTTTCACTGACACTGACGGATGCCTTGACAATCCTTGTTAACTGATAAACTGATTTTGTTGTCTTGCTTCCATCGCATGAAATATAATGAGGTGTTTTGACAGTTCACTTCCATGCAAAAAGCGGGAAAGGAGAACTCTGAAAGGATTCTAAAAAAATAACGTTTTTGGATGCTTTTTTTCACTTTCCCTCAAGAGTGTCAACAAATATCAATCCTGACAAAACACGAAACTTACGTCGTAGAAGTGTAGAGCAGATCCATAGTGTGCATTATACGAAGCAAATATTTGCTTGAAACGACGATCAATATTTGCGTGTAATATCAAATTATTTGCTTAATTTATTTGTCAAAAATATATGCTGTCTTATTCAGTAAACGATAAATTAAGAAATATTTTCTTCGTCTCATGTTTTTTTTGCTAGTGAGTTCATTACTAAGCGGATAGTTGCTTGATTTTTTCTTTGTTTATTGACAGAAAAAAAAATGATCTAAAATCTGGTTGCCAAACACTCAGCTTTATCTTCAACAAACTAAAAGTATTGGACTCTTCAGTTTCTAATGAAATGTAGCAAGAGCTGGAATCGGTGATTTAGAAGTATTTTAGAAATCAGACACCAGCGGTGATTCAGCGATCTTAAGCAAAGTTTTACAGAAGGGAACTACATTATTTGGGCCTAACGAAAAATTGTCAGCGGAACTGAGGCGATTGATAGACGATTGTTCATGAATTTCTGGAGTGAACTTGAATAAATTTTGTTCTTCAATTGATAATTAAATTGTAAACGGTTGTTTGAAACTTTTTATTAGTAAACTTTATTTGAAATCTCATTTTTGCTAAGGATTTTTTCCTTTCCCGGGAATTCCCGGGATATGAGATTTTTCATTCCCGTTTCCCGGGAAAACTATTCTCGGGAATATTGCAAACCCTATTCGAAATGAAGGAGTGCCTGAAGGTGGCGCTGATTCTGCGAGGACTTTCGGAGTCGTTCAATCCGCTAACGACGGCTTTGGAAGCGCGGAACGAGGACGAGCTCACTCTGGCCCTAGTGAAAGTAAAACTGATGGACGAAGCGGAAAAGCTCCGGAAAGGTTCCGGTTTTGACGAGCAAGCGTTGCGCATGAGTGGAACACGTGCGTCGCAAAAAGGTGCAGAGTGCTGATACTGCGGCAAACTGGGACATCGTATGCGGAATTGCAAGGCGTTCCTGGCTGAAAACAGTGCTAAAAACGATAAAAAGAAAGAAAAGGCCAAGGCTAAAACAGTGCGCGAAAGCGGCTCAAAGTCGTTCACGTTCATGGTACGGTCCGGTCAGCGTGAGGACGATAGTGCGTGGGGTGATCGATTCGAGTGCCACGTCACATTTGGCGAGAAACCGCAGTTCGTTTGTGCGTATCGATGAGAGTGTTCGTCCGGAAATTTCGACTGCTGATGGTAAAATGCTGCAAACAGCAGGCGTCGGAGATTGTAAAATCAACTGCGTAAATGGACGTAACGAAAAAGTGTCGATAACGTTGACCGGTGTGATTTTTGCCCCGGAACTAGAAGGCAATTTGATTTCCGTGCCGAATCTCGCTGAAAAAGGTGTCCGGGTGGAATTCAATGCAAATCAGTGTAGGTTGGTTCACGACGGGTCGGTAGTTGCGACGGCAAATCGCATGGCTGGCTTATACCGACTAAACGTGACAGAAAAGTTGCTGATGGTGAATGGTAAGCAGCATAATTCTGACTGTCTGCACACGTGGCATCGACGATTGGGGCACCGAGATCCCAATGTAATTGGCGAAGTAGAGCGACTCGGATTGGCCTCTGGGATGAAAATCAAAAGTTACGGAATTCGGCAGACTTGCGAGTGCTGCGTTGAAGGGAAGATGGCACGGCCACCGTTTCGCAAAGCAGTAGAGAAGAAATCGGAAGCAGTTTTGGATATCGTGCACAGTGATGTTGCTGGTCCTATGACAACATCGCCGGGCGGGTGCCGGTATTACATGACAATGATTGACGACCATAGCCGCTACACGGGCGTTTATTTCTTGAAGCAGAAATCCGAGGTAGCTGACAAGATTTGTGAGTATGTGAGGTTCACTGAGACTCAGTTCGGTCGAAAACCAAAAGTCATCCATTTAGACCGAGGTGGCGAGTACACCAGCAACGTTCTGCGAAAATTCTACATCAATGAAGGAATTAAGGCCGAATTTACCGCTGGGTACGCACCTCAGCAAAATGGCGTACCGTCTGCCGGGATGAGATTAAGCCACGGGGGTGAGATTGAGCCAAAACGGGAAATGTTTGTATGTTAAATTACTTGCGATTTCCAAAGCCTAATACCTCAAATTCAATACTTTATGAAACATGACATATTTATTCACAACTTAAAATGGAATATAGATAATATCAGTGAACTGTTTCGCTTCAAGAATGTTTCAAAGTGCAGGGTGAAAAACATGCGCAAATAACGTTATCCAAAAATGTCCCAGGAAAACCAATCTAATAAAGAACCAATCAAGAAATCACATCAACTTACTGCTCAGTTGGTACGTTAGGATGTCGTCTCCAATGTGTTGAGGAAATATTATGCATTGAATCTGTGCCGGCTCAGAAAATAATGTTTCTCCAAACTGTACACTTTTCGAGCCCTTTTGGGGTGAGATTGTGCCAAGCTATATTGAACGGCACAGTGTGCGGAATTCACATTTACGACAAAATTATATCAGTATACACCAAAACACTTGCATTGTTTACAAAGGGTATGTTTTTTTCCCCACAGCATAAGGTATGTTGTCTAACTATGGTATTCTTTGAAATAATGACTAAAAGCTTGAGAAGCTTACTGTTCTCAATTGTTAGATGGAAATTTTCAATGATTGATATTACTTATGGAATGTAACAAAACTTTGTACATCAATTCTATATAATTAGATGACTTTTAAAGCGAAGAAGGAGAGTTGTGGGTACGTTTCCAGAGGTTTTTAAATCTCCAATGGAATATACAGTTGTCAATGACACATAATAATTGAAACGAAAAGTCTTCTCAAACTTTATGCCCTAAAGTTTTCCCTTTTTAGGCTACCTGGAGACGCCACTATGTGTATAGAGACTGTCTATAAGCCACGTTCTCATAACTAATTACTCTATGTATCAATTTGATCCGGCCATACATTTTTTTAAAATTCATATGAAACATAGTTTCTGATCAACCCCCTTAAGCCCCTTAATAGTCCACGTTGTTTATGGTCGTCTCATACTTACTGTTTTATCATGTTAGTCATGTGGATTGTTCGTAGACACACTACTGTTCATTTAACAGGTATTAAATTCAACTTTTTGTTTTTGGCACAATCTCACCTCATAGAAGGGGTGAGATTGAGCCAAAGTTCATGTATTTTTAGCAAAATTATAGTTTATTGTAACTTAACCATATTTGTTGTAGTTGTTAACAAAACATTCTAGAATGCATTGGTGTATTTTGGATCGAATTCTTTGCTTAAATGTGTGCTTGAGAACAAAAAAACATCATTTTTTGGCACAATCTCACCCCGGATGACGGTAGCTGAAAGAAGGAACAGGACCTTGAATGAGATGGGACTGTGCATGCTGTTGGACGCTGGCTTACCTCGACGTTTTTGGGCGGAAGCCGTTAACACCGCAACGTATCTTCAGAACCGATTGCCGTCATCAGCGATTGGTTCGACACCGTACGAGATTTGGTTCGGCCAGAAACCAGATTTACAACACTTGAAGATCTTCGGTTGTGATGCATACGTGTGGGTTCCACCGCAGAAGAGACAAAAAATTGAAGGCAAGTCCACTAAGATGACCTTTGTCGGATACGCGTCGGACAGTAAGGCCTATCGGTTGCTGAATAAGTCAACTGGGCAAATCGTTATCAGCCGTGACGTACGTTTTTTGGAGCTCGACGAAAAGGATAAGAACATTAACGATGGGACAACCTATGAGTTACCCAGTGAATCCACCAACGAAAACAAACATATTGCGGTACCATTGTTTAATCGTAGACCTGACGAGGATGAAAAAGACGAATTTTTCGAATTTGATGAAGAAGACGAGCATGGTTTCGACGAGGAGGAAGTGCAGGAAAAGCAACTTTCAAAAGCTCCCGCCGTTGTGCCGCTGCAGGAGGAGCAACATGTGGAAACTCTTGGTGCACAAGGTGGCTTGCGACGACCAGAGAGAGCGAACTGCGGTGTCCCACCGGAGCGATATACTGGTACGATTGGTCTGGCAGTTAACACGTGCGCAGTGCCAAGAACGTACAACGAAGCGATTACAAGCCCGGCCAGTGCAAAGTGGAAAGCAGCCATGGATGAAGAAATTGCATCCCTACGTGACAACGGAACGTGGACCCTGGCCAAGTTACCCAAGAATCGCAATGTTGTTGGCTGTAAGTGGGTGTATAAGTGCAAAGAAGATGAGTCCGGGAAAATTGTGCGGTACAAGGCCAGATTGGTCGCGCAAGGCTTTTCCCAAAAGTTCGGCACTGACTACGATCAAGTGTTTGCGCCAGTTGTAAAGCAGATCACGTTCCGTACCGTGCTGACGATAGCAAGCAAACGGAAATTGATCGTGAAACACATAGATATTAAGACCGCATATCTGCATGGCATCCTGTAGAAGGAGATTTTTATGAGGCAGCCTCCGGGATATTCGAACGGCGATCCGAGTACCGTGTGCTCCTTGAAGCGAAGCCTGTACGGACTGAAGCAAGCAGCGCGGGTTTGGAACCAGCGGATTGATATGGTTTTAAAGCAAATGGGGTTCCACCCGTCATCGGCGGATCCGTGCCTCTACTTGCGGATTACGGACGGTGTGTACACGTACATACTGATCTACGTGGACGACATCGTTGTTGCAAGCGGCACGATGCAGGAGTATCGGCGGTTGGTCGGTGCATTAAGCGAGAGTTTCAAGATCACGGAACTGGGAGACTTGAGGTTTTTCCTAGGAATCCACGTTTGCCAGAAAGCTGACCGGTTCATGTTGGATCAGAAGTCGTATGTGCTAAAGATCCTGTCGCGATTCAACATGGAGAACTGCAAGCCTTCTCGTGTCCCGATGATCACAGGTTTCGTACTACAAAAGGAGGAGGATAGCGACTCGTTGGCAGATGGACAACAGTACCAAAGTCTGATCGGTGCTTTGTTGTACATTGCTGTCAATACGCGCCCAGATATAGCTATCTCAACTTCCATTCTCGGGCGGCGTGTCACCAAACCAACATCGGCAGACTGGAACGAGGCGAAGCGGGTGCTTCGTTACTTGAAAGGTACAGCGGACCACGTGCTACACTTGGGTGGCGCAAGTAACCTTCAACTGGAATGCTTCGTCGACGCGGACTGGGCTGGTGAAGTCGACAACAGAAAGTCCAACACTGGCTACATTTTCAAGTACGGTGGCGGACTAGTTGGATGGGAAAGCAGAAAGCAGACGTGCGTATCTCTTTCCAGTACCGAGGCAGAGTATATCGCACTGGCAGAATGCTTGCAGGAGTTACAGTGGCTGCGTCGATTGGTGGACGACCTAGGCGAGCATCTGATGTTACCTATCGTCGTCAATGAGGACAACCAGAGCTGCATTGCGCTTGCAGCATCAGACAAAACCTCAAGAAGATCGAAGCATATCGACACCAAGTACTGCTTCGTGAAAGATTTATCAGACGCTGGTATCGTATCCATTCGGTACTGCCCCACGGAGCAGATGGAAGCCGACCTTCTCACCAAACCTTTGGGTGTAGTGAAGCTACGACAACTTCGAGAGCGGCTCGAAGTGGTGCTTTAACCAAGTCTAGAAAACGCTGTCTAGCTGTGTTGCTGTGTGGCTAACTTGAAAACATGAAACAGAGCGAGGGAAACAACAGCAACAATAACAACAACAACATTAACAACAATAACAACTGCAACAATGATAACTACAACAATAGCAACTATAACAACAATCAGAATTACAATCGCAACCTCAATAAAAATTACAACCAACTACCGCCTGACCGTGTGCTTCTCGCCGCAGCGAAGGACCAATTTTCCCGACCTCCATCCAATCTTCAGCTTATTCCTTTCCAACGTGGTGAAGTACTGAATCCGTACCCAGCAAGTTATGAACCATCCTCCTTCACACCTACTACCTCAACGCGCTCGTTCAACATGACGACTCCTGGGACCTCTTCAGCTGTACCGTGTCCTTACCATCTGGCTGGTAGCCACAACAATAACAACAATTTTAGGTCAACAGGTTTTCCATGTGATGGATGTTTTTGTAAGCATTCGTGTTTTCAAAATCAGTGACGCTCTCCACAGAGAAAGAAAAAACAACGCCAGCAGTCAATGCAGTATTAATTTATGCTCAAAATGTCAACAGGATGCGCAGTGCGCTCAAATTCATACTTAATCATCCTAGCAACGGAAACGAACTGGAACGCAGCTATTAAAAGTGAAGCAGTTTTCAACAGTTCTTTTAATGTGTTCAGGAGCGATCGTGATTTATCGCTATCTAATAAGAAATCAGATGGAGGAGTGCTTGTTGCTGTTGGAGTTCAGCATAATTCGAAAGAAGTTTGATCTGAGCAAATTATATCTGAGCAAATTATAACCCAGAAACATGTCGCATTTGAAGATGTCTGGGTTGAAGTTTTTTTGAAGGGTGAAATCCATATTTTCGTATCAGTTTACTTTCCACCCCACTTTGCCAAAAAGCAATCATATGAAAAATTTTTAAGGACAGTAGAATTAGTGAATGATGAGTCCAACACTAACTCAAAAATCGGAATATATATAGTTTCGTAAGCTGTCAGTGGTCACGCTCACGCCAAACGCAAGTTACTAAAACTGTCTCCTTTCCTAGCAAACTATGAACTTGAGGTACACCAAAGTTTGTTATTTTTTTATGTGTAGCAACTACAAGTTACCATTGATTGCGTTTAGTCCTCTACACACCTCCTCTCGCCTGATACGGACCCATTGAAGCGTGAGAAAATCAGAGTGCACTAAGTTTTTACTTTATTAGGCACACGTGTTATTATTCGCACATGGTAAATGTTCTGACCCAGTTGCATCGACAAAAACCGCCAAAAATATAATGCTTCGCTGAAGACAGAGGAAGATGATTTCGGGATGTGAAAGAAACGTAGTGTCATAAATATTCAGCATATCCCAGAGATTTGAAATCAACCAAACCACTATCAGTTGATTATGAACGTCAATCTATAGTAGCATATCCAATTAGTCCTGTAATATCATACAGCTTCATAAAATTAGGTTGTTAAGTGATGGCATGAGACAGTACCCGACTATGGAAGAGTCAAGTACATGACGGGTTATTTAAAACAAGAGCTCCAACGTAATCCTTTAACTATACTCCGACGTTCAAACTGTATGGTTAAAGTGATAATCCATTTGCCGATATGTAAAAATATCACCAGTCAATACGTTATTAAATAATAAGATATTATGCCATTGCTTTATAAATACAGATACAGTATAAGCTTACACTATTTGTCATTACTTTGAAACATGATGCTAAGGTACTCTCCTACAAAAACTAAGCATTTGATTTGTTTAAAAAAAGAACAAGACAAATTCCAAAATCGACGTAAAAAAACCGCTTGAATTCTGAAATTCGCGTAGAAAACTTAATTTGCTAAAGGTTCTTAACCATTTCTACTAAATACTTTCAAAAAAATAGTACGAGGGTGGTATCCAAGACACGACCGCATGTTTGACGTAGGACTACGATAGTTTTATATTTTGTTTTGAGAATTGAGACTGTTCGGCACGGTTCAATTTTGGCACGGTTCGACTTTGGCACACATAAGCCAAAAACGAGCGGTTATGTTTAATCATAATTTATAGTTTTCTTGTTTTGCTTTTAACCAATTCAAGCTCAACAACCCCCAAAAGAAAGGCATTTTGTCTATTATGTTGCCGAAATGGAATACCGGAATCAGTAAGACGGTTCTGGATATATGACCGGAACCAGTTTCGTTAATATAATAGACATGATCAAAGCAGTACTTAGTACCGTGCTATACCTCTAATTACTCGAAAGGGTCATATCAAGTGTCTAGGTCGTTGAAGGCTTCATGCGGACTTGTCTCTGTTGCGTTCCGGATACTTCCAGATTAATGAGCCTAAATCCATCAAGCGACACCTCTAACGACTTACAATCCTAAAACTAGTTCATTGGTGGCCACATATTGTTAAGGTAATATGCCACCAGAAAGTCATAAAAAGAAAAGTGTTTATTTTAAACATGGTTCGATTTTGACAACTGAAAAAATGCTGATTATTTATTTGCAGACCTCTATTTGAGAAGAAAAAAATACTGTTTTTAACATTGATGAATACCTTTCATCCTAATGCAGACACTCGAAAAGGCAATTTTTTATATAGGCCTTAAATAAGAACGATTTGGTAGGAAGTAAACTTCCTTTCATCTTCAATTGCGCTTGTGAAAGATAGCTCGCTCACCGATTCCAAAGCAGCATCATTGTCAGTTTCTTACAACTGCTTAGCAAAGATGTCACATAAAAAAATCCTGTATTTACATGTTCGTTGGAAAAGTAACGATAAAGAGTAGCAGTTTTTAGTGAAAAATCTAGATTTAAAAAAAAATTTAAATTGACATTGAAATTTATGAACATGTTAACATTCATTTTTTTCATTTTTGGCCAATTGAAACATTTATTCATCTAACAGAACCAGAAAAAAAGAAACAGTTTTAAGATACCAATAAAAAAAAAACAACAAAATGCCATATGTGAAAGTCACCTGTCTATTCCCTTTAAAAATAAACCTAGCTCGGTTTGATAAACAACATTAACCTCTCCAACTGATGTTTGCATAATGTTGTTTAATTACAAGTCCGGCAATGAAAGGTTGTGTTTATATGTTTAGTATCTAAATAGTTTCTTGCAGATGCTGATGTAATATTTTTGTAATTGAAAAATACGAATATGAATGTGTGAAACCTAACGTCAAGATGCATATAATTTGGTTTTACTCTATACCACAACCGCGCAATGCAACTAGGATTGTCATATTGAATTAAATTTATTCAACTGGAAAAATATAACCATCAGCACAGTTTAAACGAGCTATCTGAACTATCTGTTTCAAAATCTTAGCGAAGCATATTGCTTTTTTATTGTCTTTTATATAGCCTATTGGCCATTTGAATATAACTGAGAAAAACCAGAGTGTAGAATTCAAAAAAACAGCAACCCAATGCAACTTCAAATTTTAGGAATTTGAAAGAAGTTTTTATTATTAAACATAGATATGAAAATCAGATGGCTAACAAAACAAACGCACATTAAATCGGTCCGTGAATTTTTCATAAAATTCACTTGTATTTTCGCTCTGGAAGTTATAAAAAGTTGAAAAATCTCAAGTTTATGGAGTGTCGCGTGTGTAAGATACAAATTAATTATAGTGGAGTGAAAATTAGAAGATCAAAAATGCAATTGATTATGCAGTATAAATTGGCACAGAAGATATAGTTCGCTCACCATTCGTGTACGCTTTCATTTCTACCAAGTGAACGGTAGTGTTAGTGAATTGAGAGTGAAGTGGAAGCCGTAAATTGAGAAGAAATGGGCTCTATCATACGTCCTCTCCTGACATCGATTATAGGATTGTGTTTGTTTATTTCTTTTTATCCCCCATTGAGCTTTGCACGCAGCAAAGAGCAAACCTTTTTGCTTCAGCTGGCTTGTAAAATGCAACTGGAGAGACAGGAATCAGAAGTTAAGTATTGGTGTTGATAATATTTTACATTTACAGTGAAACTGTGAGGCCTGAAGCATGCTGGACGCCGGCGCGGGCGGTCCGGTAGGATTCTTGCCGTAGGTTGGTGAACAGATCTACTTACGGCTGTTTATTGAGCTGCGGCGGGAGTCTCGCCCGATCGCTCGCTTTGGCGTTCGACGTGTTTCAGGCCTGACTACCTATGTTAACGCACACAACTTTTCTTCCATTCGATTTGAACAGCATAGCGAGAGAGAATTTGTTTTTTTCTGCCTTTTGTGCTGCGTGGTGATTAGTGCATTCGTGTACATTTGTGTTGGCTGCGTGTGAGGCGTGAAGAGAGATGATGGTTGCTTGGATTGAAGTTTGCTTGTGTGTGTGTGTGTGTGTGTGTGTGTGTGTGTGTCGAAACATGATGAAGTCGATGCGAAGTGTTGCCGTGTTTTCAACAATTTGCTCGGCATGCGTGCGCAGTAGGATTGCTCATTATTTTCATTTTTCATGAACCTGAAACTAAAATTCAATTTATGATTTCGTAGCTTTTGAACGAATAGTGTACTCTTCGATGATTATGTTCAATTCGTGTGAGTCGGGCCAACATGAGTCCACACTGACCACACCAACTAATCGTTATTAGTTTAACATTTTGTCAAAAAGCTTTGCTTAGTTCTGTCAAAAAATATTTGCAATATACTTTTTTTTGAATAGTTAAGTTGGAAACATACAACACGCCGTCCATGATAACCACATTTCAATTGTGATCAGTTTGGTATGTTGCAAATAAACTTAGAACTCTACTTTGTTTCGTATCCATATTTGCCTTTTTATAAACTTGTGGTAACTAGTAGTAACTAGCATTGATCTAACATTTGCTTCCTTTATTTGACCGCCAAGTGTCAGTGTCAGCATGCAGGCGCGAATAAATTATTATCTGATGTACAATTGCGACTGATTCTGATCAGTAGCTCAAGCTCAGTAGATCAAGCTCAAATTCAAGCTATCTGATCCATTCCAAGTCTTTACGGGTATTTTATTCGATGGTACGCTCCAATTTTATGATTTAACTAGCTTTTGGACGAATGTTGCAAAACCTGAACAACATTTTTTAAATCTATTTTGAAAATCTCGTTGGTCGGTATAACATCATACCATGCGACTGAATGTTGATAGCGATTGTTTTAGCATTTTGTAAATGGACTTCTAACTCTGTTTTGTTTAATTTGCATATTGGCATTTTTCTAAGTTTTCTTGCTTTGAAGGCATGCAACTCTGCCAGTTTTTATACTCAGTAGGTATTATAGTTTATATAAAATTTTCCGCGAAGTCTACGTTTTTAGGCAAATATTCTTAGCCGGTAACCCTGGTCGGTTTTCTTCCCCGAACCGCATTATTACTCAAGACAAGAATGGTGCATGAGTAACCTAGTTTTACATTAGGATTTGCGCGCGGTATTTTGACCGCGCTCAGTGTGACTATCCTCATACATCGGTTTCGAAGTCCAATAACCACGCATCAATGATCTTACATCGTACAACGCTCGGGTGTGCCTCGTATTGACTCTTTGGTCAGAGACTTTTCCCCCTTACTCGCTTTATCGGTTATTTGAGCGCTTATCCATCATGTCACGAAACAACGCGGTATGATATTTTTCACTGGTACCAGTAGTTTACTTAATTTGCGTTTGGCGTGCGGTTGTTGCGTTTTACGAAATCCATTCGTTTCAAGGTAAATTTAAAAGCTACAGGATGAAACGCGAAGTTTAGTGTGATACAAACTGTTAATGATTGGTAGGTTGCCGAAGATAACTAGAAACTTCAATTCTCCTGTATGCCGATACAGCGATCGTGGCGTGGTTCTATTTATATCGTCTCCTGGTGGCCGGTTGCCCAGAGACCGAGAAGTAACCATATCGGGCGCGAATTTGTGTAGGAAAGATCGCACCATCAACCTCGATGGATCCAGATCAATTCCTCTCCACTAACACTAATTCCTTCCTTTGATACTTGTGGATGATGCAGAGGATTCCTCGGTCTCTAGTAGCAACAAGTATTAAACTAACATTCCCGATATCCCTTCCTCGATTGATCTGCATTGGGCGTGGCCAGCTACGTTATTGATCAGTGAAAAGGAAGATCACCAGGAATTGTACACTGAAAATGGCTTGCTACTCCTAAGCACCATTTTGACGGTTCTTTGTGCAATTTCAGCTGATTCTGGCCAATCGCGGGCAACACACGGGCGATCAAATATGCTATGCTGCTATGCTATGCTTAAACATAGATATGAAAATCACTACGGTTGCAGTTCAAATGCCATCTACTCGATTTTTAACACAACTTTTGTTGAAAAGAATTTTTAATTATTATATTACAATCTTTCGCAATATTCTACCTGTCGATTAAGACATCGGTGTTTAAAACCTGTTCAGGGGAAGTAATACAATGACCACTTTAAAACGATGAGAAAACATCTGTTGCAACTATATAAAGCGAGCTCGTCTTTGATTGAAACCTGCGAAACTGAACTAGAAAAAGTGGATTTCAAATGAACTTTTTACTAATCTACTTTTCAATGATATGCCAATTAATGTATCACAAGCTTTGGCAACGTTCGTCATTTGGTGGTCAAAATCCGTGCAGATGTAGTCATATATTGGATGCAACATCCAACATCATGATATACTCTTGCGTACAGAATTATTTTATCCCCGGCCGCACAGCCTAGTGTACGAACACGCACCACTGTACGTCAACAGCAGCTACATTGTTTCCACTTGGCTTGACTGCACACAAATGGCAATTGAGTGCTGCTGCACTGACGACGAGCGACCGTGTTCTCATACATGGCTCGGTGCAGTACTGTTGCCTGTGCCAGCATGTTTTCCTTCAAGACATCAGTTTTAATAACATTCTCACAGCAGATCGTTAAATTGTCTGATAAAGAAGGTTGTTTCGAACTTTCCGAAAAAGCTTCACTTTCAAGACATCAAAATAGTCTAGGCTCATAGAAGCAAATATTAGTTGATCTGTTGGGACGGGGAGATTCTGTCAATTTTTTTTTGCCACTGATGTAGAGGTTATCATAGCAGGCAGTTGGTATCCACTCATGAAGCCTGTGCCAGGCGTGCTCGCATGTGATTGGTACATTGTTCGTGAAAATACGACCTTGAAACTTTTCATCAATTTTCACTGTTTAACAATCAAGTAACAATGATATATGAAGAATCACAAAATTGTCCATCATTTTATCATTTCAACGGCATATTGATTACTTTGATCCGTCATGTGGTTACATCAGTATCACTGTTTGAAATCTTTCATTCCAACGTTACACCTTGGTTTTAGTTTTCTGCAGAATGTATCTCGATATAGTGCGGTTAGACGTAGTCCTACGTCAAAAAAATAAACAGCAGTGTTATTTTCACCTACGAACTGAGCTGAACATCAAGGAAAAATGTAAAACGAGCGATCCTCAGACATTCTAAATAAGCGATTTTAAAATGAAATGCCATTAAAAAGCCGCGACAAAAACGACTATACTGAAAAACTGCGTAGAATCCGAAATGCGCATGAAAAACGCGTTAATTTCGAAATCTGCGTAAAAAGACCTTAGTGTATTTCCCGTTAAAATCTTTATACACATTCCAGGCTTACACCACACATTTCAGGTTTAAAAACAGGAACAAGGGAACGCGGAGGACAGGCTTTTCATGCGCGAAATTGATAATGTGTTAGGTTATACCGGAGTATCACTGAGTGATTTGAACTGCCCAATAATGATTAGGAGACGTCAGTACTTAGTTATTCTCGGCTTTGCCATGACTATTATAAAGCACCGAGGCAAACTTTTGCACGAGTGAATGATTTCTGGAGTAGTTCAGTATCGTAGGAAATTATTCTGAAAATTGTTATGTTTTTCTCAATCACATTTGTTATTGTTTGTTTTGTAAGTTTAACTTGAAATGTAACATCATACAATTGAAAAATTGATCTCTTATTCAAATAAGGTATATATGGTTTAAACGAAAATTAATAAATCATTAGAATATTTTTTTCGAAAATGGTTAAATAATGAAAAAAAATGTTCTGTGCAGTGGTTCCGTCCGTATGGGAGGCAAGATATTCATTTGTCTTTAAATGAACGATCAATCCAAGCATTTTCATGATACACTGCAACAAGGATGTTTCTCACAGTTAAGGTTAACATGTGAGTTTCAACTTAGCGTTGATCATCTGCATCGAATTGTCGAATTGTCATAGATTCTAGATTTCTTGAAGAAGCATAATCATTTTAGAATAAATACCAGTATTTGTAGTGAGTTCAAGTAATAGTCCAATCTGCATTTTAAAAGTGGCTAGCCACTACGGGTCAACTAGTTCATATATATGGAGATTTCAATCAAAATTATGCTGATTTTATTGTAAATGATGATAATGCATCGCTTTTACTTCCTGTAGTAGGAGAAAACGAAACTCCGCAATTTATTTTTGACGGATTTAGTCAACTTGGATTACATCAGGTTAACTCAATCCGATATGAGCAAAACTGTTTTTTAGACTTTTTATTCACCAATTGCACGGAAGATTTTAGTGTTGACAAAGCAGAATACCCCCTATGGGAAAATGACAAATTTCATACTGCAATTGAGTACTCGCTAATGATTGATACCAAGAGATCACGACCCTCTGATCATGAGCCTGAATATAAATATGACTTCACTAAAGCAAATTTTGAACTAATAATCGTAAATTAACTGACATCGACTGGCAGTCACTTCTAAAAAATGAAACAGATATGAACAAAGCGGTTGATAATTTTTTATCATCACTGTATGGTGTTTTAGACTCAACTGTACCAAAATCAAAAAAAAAAATGGCTAGCTCAAAAGATCCCATTTGGTTTACCAGAGAAATTAAAAATTTAAAGAATGGGAAACAAAAAGCTCATAAAACTTACAAAAAACTTAAAGACCAAGGAAATTCAGACAGATATTCAACATATGTAATGAACTGAATACTAAAATATCTATAGCGTATGAGATGTTGTAATTCTCAAGGGTAGAAAATAACATTAAATCAGATTCAAAACAGTTTTTCAAATTTGCAAACGATAAAATGAAGTCTAATAACTTCCCATCTCGCATGCAATATGAAGACTTTGCCAGTGCTGACTCCAAGCAAATCTGCAACAAGTTTGCGAGTTTTTTTCAAACCGTTTATAAAAATAGCGACGAAGTCAGGGACTTTGAGTACTTTTCGCACTTGCATGAACAAATGAATAACGTATCTGTTAAACAAATAACTGTTCAAGGAATCCTCGCAACACTAAAAGAACTGGATGCTTCAAAAGGTCCAGGACCAGATGGAATTCCACCCTCACTTATGAAAAATCTTGCTCCTGGTTTCGTAAAACCCTTGTTTTGGCTCTTCAACTTATCCCTTACGTCCGGACAATTTCCATCAGTCTGGAAATACTACAAGGTATACAGCCCTAGGGGTTGTATGAAATGGTGACGTAGGACTAAATATATAATATATGCTAAACTAAATATTATTATATGCTGCGCTAAACTGTTCATAGGTAACACTACCGTTTATTTTTGATAGTCGTTATTTTAAAACTAACGATGCATGAATACATGAAAATTTTACACTAGTAGTAGTTGCGAAAATTCTCATAATTCTTATCTTCAAGCATCTATAGTTCTGAAAAGAACCGATTCCATAATATTCAGTTAGAAATTCATGCTACAGAACGCTGATAATCGCACCATGAATATTTTGTTGGCCGCGCATAAAATTTGCTCTCCGCCGTGCCCTCCAGTAGCTGTGCCAGCAAAATATCCTGCAGCGAACGATGGTAACTGTTGCTGCCCTCCAGTAGCTGCGCTAGCAAAATATCCTGCATCGAACGATGGTAACTGTTGCTGCCGTATGCAAAATAAAGGTGTAACATGTTCCGCAGTGCCTGGAAGTTGACTCGTATGCAGCTCTCGTTTCTCAATGTCGCGAAGCTTTAACAGCTGCACCGCACTCGCTATTGTGGAACAAACTAAACTGAAGCTGAATTTTCCACACGCAGTCTTTTGTATTGAGTTCAGCGTAGATTTTTACCATTAAGGCGTGGCCACGTAGCTTATAGAAAGAAAGAGAAACAAACCAAAACATCTTCAATACTACTGAGTGATTTTCATAAGCATCAAAAGAAAGTTTTTGCTTTACCGATGCGAAAATCACTCTGGTTCTTAGATTAACTAATTTTCGTTGCTAATATTTGACTGATAACGGTGTTCGAGTGAACACAAACAAACAATTAAACCGGAAAATCACTCAATTTAGCAGTGAAAATTCTTGAAATGAGGGTTATGTCTTGTTGTGATAAACTATTCATAGGCAACACTACCGTTTATCTTTGGTGCGCCCTGGTCGTTATTGTAAAAATGATTATCGAGTTCAGCGTAGATTTTTACCATTAAGGCGTGGCCACGCAGCTTAGACAAAGACAAACAAACCAAAACACTTTGTTGAGTCAAAATATGTAGGCAGTGGAATTTATTTCGTCCATGTTATTGTTATCTGTGCTTGGGAAGCAAGCCAAGAACAAGGGAAATGTATGGGAAAGCTTGACCTTGGAACTTTTCACCTTTTTCCACCATTAAGCAGTAAAGCAACAATGTTGAACATAATATCAAAAAATTGTTACACATTTTATCTATCCACCGACATATAAATGACTAAGATGCATTAAGTCGTTCGCTTGCTATAACCGTTTGAAATCTGACGCAACATTTGCCAGTTTCATTTTCATTTTCACAAAGTGTAATCTAGTATAGAAAACAAAGACGTAGTCCTACGTCAAAAATCTTTTCTTATACCGATTTTCAAGTCAGGTAAGAGATCAGACATCAAAAACTATCGTGTCATTGCAATAATATCGTGTATCCCCAAACTTTTTGAAGCTATCGTAAACCAAAAAATATTTAATCAGGTAAAGAACCGCATAACGTGTAACCAACATGGTTTTTACAAAGGAAGGTCTACGGCTACCAACTTACTTGAATTTGTTGATTTCTCTCTTGCGTCTATGGACAGAGGCAACTTCGTGGAAACTCTATACACGGATTTTAGTAAAGCTTTTAGAGTAGATATTTCCATGCTTATGTTCAAATTAAAAAACTGGGATTTGAGTCAGGCCCACTTAGATGGATTGAATCTTATCTGACAAATAGAACACAAACGGTTAGGTTTAAGAAACACGTTTCTGCACCAGTAAAAATGACATCTGGAGTTCCACAAGGCTCCCATTTAGGCCCTCTGCTCTTCATTTTATTTGTTAATGACGTTACCCTTGTGTTGAATCGTCTCAAAGTATTGATATATGCCGATGACATGAAATTGTACATGGAAATAAGAAACAAATCAGACATCCCACAATTCCAACAAGAGGTTAACATTTTCTACATTTGGTGTAGAAAAGTCTTCTTGATCTTAACGTAAAAAAATGCAATATTATATCCTACACAAGGAAAAGAAATCCTGAACATTCCAGTTGCACTCTTGGACATCAAATTGTAGAAAGGTGTTATCAAATTAGAGATTTAGGAGTGATTATGGATTCTAAGTTAACATTCATTGATCACTACAACACGATCATCAATAGAGCCAACAGTATGCTAAGTTATATAAAAAGGTTCAGTTATCATTTCGTAGACCCGTACACTATGAAAACTCTCTTTGTTACATATGTTAGATCTATTTCAGAATACTGTAGTGTTGTTTGGTCGCCTTATGTTTTGGGTGCCTATGTTTGGGTGTTTTGGTGATATATCCCAAAAATGGACTTTCCAGAAATGATTCCACTGGGGCTTCTAGATGCCATAGAAACAAATTAATAAAATTTATTTTCGGAATCGGGGTGATATACAGAGACCCGAAAACGACTTCAGATGCCATATTAGATTCCAAAAAAGCGACTTCCGGTTTTCGAAAAAAAAAGAAATGGTTGACCACCCAATACTGGTATTTTTGGAATTGAATCGTTGCTCTGAGATCAAAAATCAACTTCAGACGTTATTTTTGAATTAAAGATGGTGACTTCCGGTTTGCGGCAAACAGTAAAAATTGACCAAATACCACCCCATATGAGTTATTTCAGATCCCAGACACCATCTTGAATTCCAATATGGTGACTTCCGGTTTCCGGAGCACAACCTAAAATGGCCAAATATGTGTATTTCAGGGATCGGGATGATGCGTAGACTCCAGAAATAAAATTCAAACGCGATTTCGCGCTTCCGGTTTCTGGAAAAACATGAAAAATTGGCTGAATACTCAAAAAAATCTCATATGAGTATGATGCCAAGAGACCTGAATACGACACCA
This sequence comes from Wyeomyia smithii, assembly GCF_029784165.1. Classification (NCBI taxonomy): domain Eukaryota; kingdom Metazoa; phylum Arthropoda; class Insecta; order Diptera; family Culicidae; genus Wyeomyia; species Wyeomyia smithii. The sequence continues at coordinate 83,279,096 of NC_073694.1, forward strand.
GACGAACCGGAAGTCACCATCTAGAATTTGAAAATGACATCTGGAGTCGATTTCCGGCCTCAAGGCGTCATTTGATTTTAAGATATACACGTATTGGGGGGTACTCGATCATTCTGGGTTGTTTCCTAGAAACCGGAAGTCGACATCTTGGGATCCAAAATAGCGTCTGGGGTCATTAAATGGTCTCAGAGCATCATCCCGATTTTGAAAATACTCATATTACCTAATATTTGATCACATTTTGTTATTTTCCAGAATACGGAGGTCACCTTTTAGAATCCAAAATAGTGTCTGGGGTCGTTATCCAGTCTCTGGACATCATCTCGATTACAGAAATACACATATTGGAGGATATTCGACCATCTTAGGTTGCTTTCTACAAACCGGAAATCGCCATCTTGAAATTCAAAATGGCGTCTGGGCCATTTTGCGATCTGTGGGCATCAGGATGATCGGGTTGCGGAAATAAATATTGGATGGTATTTGGCCTTGTATTTTTCATTGTTTCTTTGGCTTCTAGAAGCCCCTATCTATTCCGGAAGGACCATTCTGTAAGCATATCAACAAAACTATTATAATGGTTGTGATATTCCATTTAAAAAATCATGAAACCATAATATTCCTCAGTTTCGCAGTACATTCGCAATCACTAGTTATTTTTGAGTAACTTCTGTACAAAAACATCGTTATTAAACACATTTTTTCATTACGGTTAATGACACTGCGTACTTTTGCCCCGCGGTTTATGTGTACTTTTGCCCCACAATGAGTTTTCCAACTGGTTTGGGTTTATAACAAACATCAAAATATTTTCGGCAAAACAAATTTACCCTACAAATCACAATTATACAAGAGTTTTTAGGTTCTGTTGTTTCCGAGTTTCTGTAGTTTCCAAAGAGGTCAATCATAGTTCCCAAAACTAAGAAAATTAGATCAAAACAGCTCAAAACACAACTTTCCTGATAACTTCGTCCCATTTAAATGGAATCTTATGTGTTTACATGTGTGATTAACTAACGTTATAGTACTGCAAATTCATACAATGTTGCCAGATTATTTTGCTCGTATGCTTCGAAAAGGCCAATGCGTACTTTTATCTCGTGCGTACTTCTGCCCCTCATTACTCTAACTTCTGATTTTGCCAACAAAAAGGCACGAATAGTGAGTATCTAAATTTACCTAATTTTCAATTTTGCGGACAACGGAATAAATAAGTAGAAAAATCTAAATTTTTTGTTTGTCTCAATTCCTTTTATGAAAGAAAAAACTGCCCAGTCATTTTCATTGGGTGCCCACATTTTTGTTGCCAGGCCCACCAAACCATAGCTACGCCACTGGCACGCACCGATCTAGCCACTTTTCCCTCGGTCTTCCTCTTCAGCATCCTTTGGAGCTTATTGTCGCTCAGGGTCGTTGGCCGTCCGGAACCAGGCTTTCTTTCAATGCTCTGATTGTTGTTCAATAGTGCCAAGATGTTGTAGATGCCAAAACGGGCGTATCCAGTGTCCAAAAACTTCCGCACGATGTCCTTTTTCGGCGCGACGGGGTACCGTTCTTTGAACGCGCACACTTCTGAACGAAATAGCTTCACTGTTTTTGCCATCATGGTTAGAGTTCGGCTGATAGAGCTGTCAAATTTTTTCTACTGACTTGGGTTAATATGATAGATGCTGCATAGGTAGTTTCGCCAGTGCGTGTAAAGGTTAACCCATGGAAAATCGTCAATTTGTGTCCATTTTTTAACGCAAACGTTATCTAATTTGATTGCCCAACAATCTTCTGATAACAGGGTTGAATGGTGGCGTACTTCTATTTGTATTTAATTTTCGGTGGTAGCTTTTAAAGGATGATTTTTAAATAACTGTCGAGAGACACCTGTTTTAAATTGCTGTCATATTACTGTTGTTCATTGCGCCTTCTGCGATTTCATTTTTTCGTCGTATGGAAATTCTATATTCGTCAATTTTACCATTTCCTTTGAATTTTCCTAATTTTCTTGTCGTAGCGATTTCCCTTGGACGAAGACGAAAACAACGAAACAAAGCCAGCTCAAATCAGACGCTTCGTTGTAAACTTATGGGCGGTCGCACATATTCAACATTATTTCATATACACTAAAGTCGCTTTTTACGCGGGGGATACGTTTCGCGTAAAAAAAAACCGCGTAAAAAACCGCGTAAATTCCGGAATCCGCGTAAAAAAAAACCATCGTTAATTTTGCATTCCGAATGAAGGGGAACCGAAATCGGGGCAAAAAAATCACAGGAGGGTTGTGTGCAAATCCACGACCGCAAGGTTGAAGTAGAATACTTTTACACAGCTCTACTTACGCTGTACATTAACCTACGGCTGGGCGAATCGGTTCGCGCCGCTTTGCGCGTTTAGCCCGGCAGAGGCCTTATGCGCACGGCCAACACAATAGAAAGGTGTTCTTCATATTGAAAATTAGACACGGCTTTACTGGAGTAAGCGTTGGCAAATGCATCAACCGCTAATACCGCCGCTATCGTGCGAAAGTCAGCCTGGTAGAGGCCTGAGACGTGGTGACCAACCACAGGGCAAGTGATTTGTTTAATTTGAAGGCAGCCACAGGCGCAACCCGCTGCTATCCTCTGTTACTGCTGAGTGCTGATATCTGCTGTCAACGTTGTGGACGGTCCATCCAGCTCACCTTCCGACTAATGAATGTAGCTAGTTTTCCCAGAAACACTCTTTTATAGTCGAAGGGTGCTACGAAATAGGCCACGCCTTTCTGTTCAGTTTTACCATTTTGTAATGTTCTTCAGGCGAATTATACCACAATTCGCATTTGATTTTTGTATCCAGCGAATAAACACCGATGGTGCTCTCACACACGCAACGATTTATCCCTAACCGTATTGCGGCTTGTAACATCAAGCGATTACGTTTGCTCGCTGTTGCGTATTGCATCATGTTGCAACTTGGCAGCTGGGTGACGACAAAATTCTGTTCATGCTGAATGATTGAATCGACTTCATATTAACTCTGCATAGTCGAACTAACTGCTTTTGTGAATGCGTTCTAACAGGGCAGTTTGTTATTCAAAATCGGTTATGCTGATCACAGCCTTTGCGCTGCCCCAACAGTGAGGGGTTAACTCAATAAAGTAAAAATTTGACAACTACAATAGAATTTGATTGCATCCCGCACAGAATGTCTGCTTGTGTTGATGCCAGAAAATTATTAAACTTCAATTATTTTTCTATTTGCCTTGAAAAAAAGCATTTTGCGGTTCAAAATCGGTTGCTAATTACAACCTTTGAGCTGCCCTAACATTGGGGGAATTAAGATACACGGACAACATGCACTGTGGAAGCTATTTCACATTCAGTAAATTAGACGGGTGCGACAGATTTAAATTGCTAGGATGCAACACAGAATGCTTGACAAAAATTATTAACTTTCAATGACTTGTTTATTTGCCTTGAAAAAGGCATTTTGATTTCCAAAATTGGATTTCCTGATGGCAATCTTCATGCTGCCCCAACACGGGGAAAATAATGGCTGTCTGGCGACACACGTTGAGAAAAACCGCGCTGCTCCTGAGACGTGGTGACCAACCACAGGGCTAGTGCTGCTGCTAAGGAAGGACGACTGCTGCTGTCGCTGTCTAGAACTATTATGAGCGGCTCCGGCTGGAACAGGCTCTTATATAGGCCAAATAGCATGTTTTCAATTGTAAGGTATATGATCCTGTCAACCGTGCTTGGGAAGCAAGCATATAACGACCAATCGAAGGTCGAATTTTTCGTTTTGACAAGGCTTGACTATTACAATAGTGCAATAGTGTGAATAATAAAATTACAATTATCTTATTTTGGGAAGAATCTTAGAAGATTTTCCAATCTATTGCTGCAAGAACGAAGGAAATCCATCGAATACTGACCGATTTATTAGCATTTGAAATTGGACATATTTTTCACTTTTTTCGGTTTTAGATTTTCATTTCACATCCCTATGTAGCCGAACTTCCTGAGAGAAGTATTCTACTTCAAAAAAATACCGCGTAAATTCCGGAATCCGCGTAAAAAAAAACGCGTAAATTCCGGAATCCGCGTAAAAAAACCGCGTAAATTCCGGAATCCGCGTAAAAAAAACCCGGGTAAAAAAAAACCGCGTAAAAAGCGACCTTAGTGTATAAGATTATAGGTCAGTACTTACCAGTCTCTTTTGATATAGGAGCCGCAATAATGCCATGTAGTATCAGAAACATAAAAACAGTCAACAGAAAAACAAAACTGGTGCCCTTGGCCAAAGTCATCTGAAAATAGAAAAACAAACGGTATAGCCAACTTTTGGACTGGTTTTTAGTTTATTTCTTATGAAAAAATTGAGTTTAGACTTGAATCACTGTATCTCGATTTGTATCTCGATTTGTCAATAATTCGTATATATAAATGAGCTTACTACACCCGAAAAGCATATAGGCACAGAACGGAAGGTCATCTGTGATTCGAAAACTGCTGAGTGCTCAGTGAATTTTGCAGCGCTCCCTTGTGGTGAAAAGAACGCATTTTACACGGAAAATAAATAGAATTTATACTTCTTTTATTGAAATCTGTAATACACACTGGTATAAATCTGCCATGCGAAAACACTACAGGTGCACTCTTTTAATGCGGTTATGTGTTTATTCCATATTATTACTTTTAAATTCTCTCAAGTTTCCCAGCAATGATGGTTATCACAAGCATTTGAAAGATGTTTCATATTACACTTTTGACGTATGAGTACGAATAATATAATCGATCTGGAAATTTGCAAATTTTTACTACTGAAAGGTACGGGGATGAAAGGAATATTTAAATTGCGCCCGTCACGAAAAGTGATTAGGATTCGAATGCATATAAAATCTGCGATCTAGAACCGTCCCAGATGGTCTAGGGTACGATGCTAGCCTACCAATCCAGTTGTCGTAGGTTCGAGTCTCGGCTCGGAAGAGACTGTTAGTGTCAGACTGGTACTGTCAGTAGGATCGTAGTGCTAGCCCCGCAATTGTCCTGTACACTCAAACAGTTGGATGCGAAGTCAGTGTATAACAGAATGTCGAGTTCCTATTCAGAATGTAGTAGCAAGGCTTTGCTTTGCTTTAGAATCTGCGATTTACATAGTATCGCTGCACCAGAGAGATTGCATATCCTATTTGCTAAATCCTTTGTACTACCATTGAAAAGAAGGTATTGGTTACATCCACATAATGTGAAAGATCATTTTAAGACTTATTCCAATTTAAATAAAAGTGTACTAAATTAGTTTCGCTTCGACGCATATTGATTTTGTGGAATAGAACTCTGCGTGAAGAAAACCTGCTTTTTCGTGTGCATTTTTCGCAATAAGACCAGTAAAACAGGAGGTGTGAAACGACCCGGGGACAAGCTATTTCATTCGCACTCCTGCTCAACATGTCGACGGGCTTTGGCAAAATGCATAACTGTGTTATTTAGGCCGAAGAACAAGACTTCACATAGTGGTGTGCGAAACAGCTCTGAACCGCTCACTCACCGTTCGAACAGACTCATATGAACGGCTCATGGTTCACAATGGTTCACGAGCGTTGACAGTTCGCATTTTCTCGGTAAACTTCGGATTCGCGCGAATCCATCAGTTCTGGTGCGCTCAAAAAATCGTGGCTCTTTTTCGTGAGCCGTTCATTCTTTCGCTCTTTTCTAAGAACCGGTTCATTCACACATTCAAATAAAATCATGATTTTTAAAAATTTTCTATCGTTATCCTTCAGTTTAAAAAATTGCGATTTAAGACATTTCGAAATCTGCTCGAAATCGCTACAATAACAGTTCGCCCATGTACCAACTGTCATTCATGCGATTTAGTGCGATTGTTATTCTTCATTGAAAATTTGAAGGACAATGATATAAAATCACGTTTGTTCAGTAAATGACACCCTTTTAGCTTATATATAAATACCAGAAATCCGTGAATAGTTAATATCGAAATATCGTTCGCAAAATATGCTACAACCACATTATCCGTTCGTACAAACACATTATCCGTTGCTTCAGAAGCTTATCCAAGTATATCTAATCTCATCCTCCTTGTTTTTATTCCATCGGATGCATCTAGCATCAATGAGTCCAAAACCGATATACTTTCAGAGTTTGGATCTCGGGTGATCGATAAAACATGTGATATAATGAAATAACAGGATGAAACCTGTTTAGAAATTTCATAGTCGACTAAGGTATTGATTCAATATTATAAAATATCTAGATCTAGATATTTGCCTAACAAAATTTATCTGTACAACATCTTCTTACGACACAAAGTAGCACTTCCTTTAAACAAAAACAAAAAAAAACACTTCATATTTGATTTATGATAACGATAAAGTTTCAAACTAATTTTTATAAATAACTGTCGCTAACACATGATACAATCGTGAGAGGAAGACCTTCGCAATAATAAGGCAATCCACGAGACAGTTGCGATCAGCTGATTTCAGTATGTTTTCAACTTATGACAGCTTTATGTATGTTCGATCGGTGGCAACTTGGAATCAATCCGGATCCAGAAGCGTGAAAAACAAATGTTATCCAATCGGTAACTCTAGTATCGCGAGTGCCAATCCTAAATACAACAATAAAAAATCACTTTTGATATTATTGCCGACATTAAAAGATCTCGGTTTTAGTCGTGTTTTGGTTTTGCAGCTTGAAAAACAGCAACAATAACAAACGTACAAGCAAAAAAACGTCACCCGTGGATTGCCTTATTACATCATTAACAGTTTCGAACACCCGGTTTTAAATAGCATTGATTGTGGTTCGTGTTCCAAACCAACATGTACGGGACATCAGATAGCTTGTGTTGATACTTTCACTTACTTCCACTATGCCACATTGTAGATTTTCGAAAATAAAAAATTGCACAAATGTGAAATTTTGCTGTTTTCGCACAACGTTTTTGCATTGCACGTAAAAGTTCGAATTGAACAGGTTAAACTGTTGAAATAGCCGTCAATTCAAAACATCGAATAAATTATGCCACTTTATACCACTGTCGCAGTGGCATTAACGTACACGACAAATATATATTGCTGAGGGCAAAGAAAATTCATTCGTGATTTCTCAGTCCTCTTTGAGTACACTTCCGGAGTGATTTGCGATAAGGGCGCAACTGGCAAAAGATAAACATTGGGAAATATCAGTTTGAAAATTTGCAAGTACATTTTCAAATCGTAATTTCAAAGGAAGTGATTAACATTAACATCAATACCAAAAATCGACGTAAAATATACTTGGCTTATAGTTTCCTAACAATACTACATTAAATTTGTGCATTTATGGCTTAAATCTGCACTTTTCTTCTAACCTTTTTCTAATGAGCCTTAAAGCATTCTGACAACGAGATTCGCCCACCTCTATTTCGCCTTAAAGCATTCTGACAACGAGATACGCCCATCTTTCTTTCGCCATGTTTTTTTTTTCTCCAGTTGCGCCTCTCGCGCCTCTCAAATTCGCCTTTATTTTGAAAACAAAAGTTGATCCGCCCTTTACTCTCGTCTGTTTACGAAATATTTCGCAAATAAGCCCGTTGCTTCGAAACAATGTCAAGGGCCTAGTTCCAAAGTATCTTTTTTTTTTGGTAAACTGCTTTATCGCCCTTCACTAAAAGCTTGATTTAAATAATTTTATCGATTTATACAAAAGAAAGGATTCTTCTCATGAATTTCGTAAGTCTTTACAAACTCAATAGTGTAATAAAACCACTTGTTTACATTTTGTTAGTTGAGCCCTAATCGCGAATCACTCCGGACTTTCTGTTTGATCATATACCTGAAGTTGACCTTCCGTTCTGTGGTGTGTGGTTAGCTGCTGCTTGTGTAATAATTAGTTATAGCGTATGTATGGATACTAGTAGCACATGGTTGGATAGCTTATGTGTGTGTATAGATAGTTGTATCGGATGTATGGATAGGAATAGCGTGTGTATGGATAGCTTTAGCATGTGTGTATAAGAAACTATAGCTGCAGCGTGTGTATGAATAGTTTTAACGTGTGTATAGATAGTTATAGCATGTGTGTGGATAACTATAACGGGTGTTTATCGAAGATTATTATTGTTGATTGCGACAAATTTTCTCGCGAAAAATTCTTGTAGAAGTGCGCGGGTACGTCCAATCGCAGTAATATCTTCTACAAAAAGTGCGGAAATTGGATTTGCGCACTTTTTGTAGAAGACACCCCATGATTGGTTATACCCGCGCACTTCTACGGCGTTTTGCATGCATCTTGCGAGATAAATTCTCCCGCAATCGACAATATTGTCATTACAATATTAAAACGTCTTAACGAACACAATTGTGAATTTGATTTTACAGCAGCGATTTTAACTTCTTCAGCCAGCCTTTATTCATCGAGGAAAAATTTCTGCCTATGAATGATCAAAATTTATTTACTAGAAATTTCATCTAGATCAAAACAGGTTCTTTTGAGTATCATAAGTTATTGGTAAAAAGAGTTGCAAGTTTTCTCAATGAGCATTCATTAAATTTTCATATTTGTTTCTCGGTGCGCGGTTTTGATTTTGTTTCTCGCGCACAGAGAAAGAAACAAACTTGTCGCTATCGTGAGAAATAACAAAACAATTAGAAATGCTCTAAATCACAATTGAAGAAGTTAAGATATTTTCCTGTCACTCGCCAAAACCTTGATAACAATTACCGAAAAACTTGTATTTGAGCTCTTGCTATATTAAGTTATTGAAATAAACGTATTTTTTGTTTAAATACATGAAGTTGTATGCTGGGCTGGAGCTTACCTAGCATGAGTTTTATCGATTTAATGTCAAACAATTTTTAAATTCAAAATTTTCGTTTGAATCGTTCTGGGCTCCAATTTCAGATAGTTTCGTTAAGTTTGCTTGTTGCTTAGATAGGAAAATTTTACCAATTCGCTCAATTAAATGATTGTCTTGGTAGTGCAGCTACGAACAAAGGTTTGATTCGAATATATATGAAATGACAGCGCTTAAATAAAAGATATCCATTCTTTTAGTATATATTATTATTTATAACGTTTTAACGTCTCAGCATACAGAAATGCACTGTTAGATAAAATTGCAGCAAATACTAGAGTTGCAATTCTCTCTATTATTTGGTCTAATGGAATATAAGAATACCGTAGTCCAACGTCATGCGGTCGTGTCTTGAATACCACCCTCCTACTTTTTCTCTATACGATCGTTTTCAATAGTTGCCGATGACAAAATAGGCTGCCGGGTTATACTGGGACGTTTGTTTTCTCTCTCTCTCACACACACACACACACTCACACAGACACACACAGACGCGCACACACACACACAAACACACACTCACACACAGACACACACACACACACACACACACACACACACACACACACACACACAGAAAATGCTCAGTTCGTCGAACTGAGTCGTGTGGTATATGCCATTCGGCCAATGGAACCACTTTTATACCTTTGGCTTTTTCAGTGATTGCTATACCTTTCTAGGAGAAAGGCAAAAAAAGTAAAACCAAATATATGTACATTAGAACAAAATGGTGTAACTAGATCATAGAAAAAAAGGCTAATTTTCCTCGTAAAGGTCTTCAAAGGGCTTCTAATTCTTGGTTCCAATGTCATCCATCAGAAGGAGACAAGAGGACTTACTCCTTCGTTTTACGCATGCAAGCCGCCATTTTGTGGAACAATAAGCCATTTCGTGGAACGCTAAGCCATTTCGTGGAACGCTAAGCCAAGTCGTTTTACCACAATATATCTAACTAATGTTAGAAGTGGTCATAGGCTCCTACAGGAAAAAAAGCCAAGTCGTTGCGACTGAACACTGGAAGGTGCTGGCTGGTTGCTATTGACCCGGCACTAGTGCCGTGCGCTGCGGTTAAGTCAGAGTTCGTCAACCGTCACGAGAAGCAGGAGACCAAGTAAATTAGGCTATGCATTATTATGTCGGGAAGGGGAAATAAACTAGTAATGTAAGCCTATCTACAACTGTTTTAAAGCGCGAGATTTTCCCTGGTTTTTACCTAGCGTTGCATTAGGTCCACGTGAGCGTTATTAGAATTTATAGCTCACTAATTTAGGTGTTTGGAATAGCCGATTTGACATTATAGCTTCGGAGTCGGTTGGCTACATTTTATACTTTGCTTCACCCTTGTTGTATGATTCGTCTGCCGAGTGCATCGTGTGTGTGAACGGATTATGAAGTGGTGAATGTTTGCTCCCACTGAGCAAACCAAAGTTCTCATGATGATTAACAGGGTACCTAATGAAGATACCCAAGAAACAATTTATGCTATATTATACTCTTGGACCTTTCCAGCTGGTCTTGAGTTGCGATGCTGGTTTAACCAAGGGAATGGTATGGTAGCCTTCAAGCGTTACGAACATTTATTTCTGTACCGTTTGTCCCAAAACTACTTTTTCTGCTGTCACAGTTTGCTTCACTTTGCTTTGGGACACAATTAATGTACTAAATATCACTTAGAATATCACATACCATGTGAAAACCTTAAGAAATTGCTCACAACTGTCTGATATGCTATTAATAATTGCAGTCAACATTTAGCCGGTTTGCCCGAATCAACATAAGATAAGGGTAAACTGCCCATTTTTCGGGTGCCAGTGATGTTGGTAACGCGTCAAATGTATGGTAGCTGACAGCGATGCCATTCCCGTGGGTTTAACAAGCCAGTCGTCACATCTGTTCAACTGAACGAGACAGAATCTCTTTATTTTAAGTATCGACATCTAGCGGTGGAGAGAATGCATTTTACACTCGAAATTTCATCACGCTTATATTCCATTCATTCAACAAAAGAACCGTATGAGCTCTCGCCGCTTTTTCGTCGAGAGAATCCTTTGTTCTCCCCGGTGCTGGTATAGCGAGGGTGCCTTTTCATGATAAACGTACAGTGCCACCCGCATACGTGCAACGGTTTTTATGTAGATATATTTTTAATGAATTTCATTGTTGCCCAAGTTGAAAACTGAATATCTTGACTAACGACAATTCTCGCCAAACATGTGAAAAGGGCCCATATGCCATATGTAAACAAGCCAAATTTTCTCGTTTTTTGATCAATACAAGCGAAATCTGCTCTTACCAATAAGATTTATTGATAAAAGAATTTACTCTTAATCAAACAATCTTATTTGTACGAGTAGATTAAGCTTGTGTTCATTGAAAAACGTGAAATTGTGGCTTGTTTACATATGGCACTTGGGCCCTTTTCACATGTTCAGCGAGAATTATTTTTTTACATTGTACCTAATGTCGTAGGCAGTGCTGGTACGGCGCGTCTGATATGCATTTAAAACGGTAAAAAAACGGTACGAGAAAAAAATATTATCGTTGGTCGAGGAATTCGGTTTCCAAGCCCAACGAAAATATTCAAGTAAATCAACTGACAGGTTAAAATAGTTTCAACAGTCGTGAGGTGTACGATCCAAGAAAATTTGTTAGACAATGTATAAATGGCTGAAAGATTTTTAGTTTAATTTGTTCTATTGACGTTGATTGTGAATTGTTACTGAATTTCCACTTCAAAGATCTCTTGAATGCGGTCCTGTGTTAAGTGCGGTCGGTCCTGTGAACTTGATTTTGATAGATTCAACTATTCAAGATCACCTTTTTGCCTGGTTATTAAAGCAAAAAAAATAGTTTTTTGGTGCATGTTCAAACTATTGGAGCGAACTGTTCGAACGATGCACTGTAAAATCAATGTAGGATGGAACAGCAAAAAATGAATGTGAAAGCTTGGGCACCAATTTGCTGCGGAGTTTTGTTCGAAGTTGCATATATGTTCTGTGCAGTCGTCGAAGATTTGAGTCCTGGCTCAGAAGAGACTGTTAGTGTCAGTAGGTTCGTAACGCTAGCCCGTAATTGTCCTGTACACTGAAACAATTGGCTGCGAAGAGTGTATAGACTTTTTTACGTACGAATGTGTTAGTGCAACCAGTTGAGGAAAATATTTACAAAGAGCTGTTTTGTTTGCAATGCTATGTTTTTAGCAGCTGTTCAGTTGAACACTCATTATATGTTTTTAACTTCTTTCTGAATTTTTTTTTTCATTCGTGGTCAGAAACCGGAAAAAGATGCTGAATATAATCGACCAAAAATGGTAAAAAGTGATAAAATTCGAAGCAACGAGATGCGATGATTTACAGTTTGGAAGAAACAAAAGCAACTTTACACGGGTTTACACGTTTACTAGTGTGCGTAGGTGAAAAGTCACTTATCTCTATAGACCTTTTAACGTACGAATGTGTTAGTGCAACTAGTTGAGGAAAATATCTACAAATGGCTGTTTTGTTTGCAATGCTATGTTTTAGCAGCTGGACAAATATTCAGTTAAACACTCATTATGTGTTTTAAATCTGTTTCTGAATAAATGTTTTCATTCGTGATCAGAAATCGGAAGAAGCTGCTGAACATAATCGACCAAAAATGGTAAAAAGTGATAAAAGCCGAAGCAACGAGATGCGATGATTTACAGTTTGGAGGAAACAAAAGCAACTTTACACAAGTTTACACGTTTACTAGTGTGCGTAGGTGAAAATTCACTTATCTCTATATATAAATAGAAGGTCGAGTTCTGTTCCACATCAATGGACCATAAGACGTGGGTTAGAAACGTGAAACCCGTGACACTCAAAGTTTGTTCACGATTCCCTGGCCGGATTAGTTTAGAGTGGACTGTATACGGTTGATCGATCGATGGAATACACGTGATTAACACTCAGCAAACTATCTTTATTAACTTTAAATTTAAATTTGATCGCGCGAACTACGAACTGAACACTTCAATGGTCGTATATAGAATGAATGGGAATAGCATCGATGAATCGGTGCTCACCCATCAAGCTGCTAGGTAGAGAGGGATGTATCACTCAATTTGCCTTGTCTATGTATTCGCGTTCTTATTGTTGCTGTCGTGACGGATGGAACATTCTCCCCCCGGGTTGAAACTTCGTATCAACAAAAGGACCGGGGCAGAGCAGACGTTGTCCTCGATTGGAATTATCGAGACCTTGTTGATTGGACGACGGTATGTTGCTCCGTTGGAAAATACGTCAATGGCTCGCACTAAGCCGTCGTCACCAGGATACACTCTGGTGATTCTGCCCAGTTTCCAGCTGAGCGGAGGTTGCGTCTTATCGTGGAGAAGAACGACCATGCCAGGTCGAACGTTCGACGTTGCTCTGGTATTCTTCTTACGTGGTTGGAGAGAATTAAGGTAGTCCCTTGACCACGCTCGCCAAAAATGCTCACGCATGAGCTGGAGGTGTTGCCATCTATCGAGTCGGCTCACCTTGGTGTCTTCTAAAGATGGCTCAGCTGGTGCAGACAACGGTCGACCTATGAGGTAATGAGCTGGTGTTATTACCTGTGGATCGGCAGGATCGTTGGACAAACTGAACAACGGACGAGAATTTAAAATGGCTTCTATTTCGGCTAGAATGGTTGCCATTTCTTCGTAAGTGAGGTTTGCATTCCCTACGACTCGCTTCAGGTGAGTTTTCATCGCCTTGACCGCCGCTTCCCAGAGACCACCGAACTCTGGTGCGTCTGGTGGGATGAAATGCCACTGTATCTCGCGTACTTCACAAAACTGCTGGATTTTCTTCACCTCTTGTTGATTCTGAAACTGTCGGTACAACTCGTGCAGTTGGTTGCTTGCTCCATGAAAGTTGGTCGCTTTGTCAGAGTGAATTTGCTGCACCATTCCTCTCCGACTAATGAACCGTTTCAAAGACGCCAAGAAGGCATCCGTTGTTAAGTCGGACACAATCTCTAAATGTACAGCCTTTGTCGCCATACATACGTAAACTGCGACGTAGGACTTAACAAGCTTCGGACGATAAGAACTTTGCCTCACCATGAATGGACCGGCATAATCGACGCCAGTAACTGCGAACGGTGGTGATGGCACAATTCTCGAGGTAGGGAGATTTCCCATTAGCTGTTTGGTTTCAACGGGTTTTGTTCGGAAACATGTAACGCACGATCGTGTTACTTGTCGCACAGTTGATTTAGCATTTAAAAGCCAGTACCTTTGACGAATGATGCTGATCAAACCGGCCTGGCCGACGTGAAGATGCTCCATATGCAAAGTTCTAATGAGTTTTTTCGTTACAGGATCTTTATCGGGAAGTATTAACTGATGTTTTGCAGCAAACGGCAGTACTGAGCGATCTAATCGCCCTCCAACTCGTAGTAAACCGTTTTCATACACTGGACGCAGGTTACCAAGACGCTTGCATGTTTGGTTGGAAATCACTCGCTTAATTTCGTCCCCAAGATGTGCTTGTTGAATCGCCTTGACGATTGCTTCGGATGCTTGACGTAGTTCTTCGATGGAAAGATGTACTTGCTTCACACGATTAGACTTTGGCCGTTTGCAATTTCGAATAAACCGTAGAACGTAGCACATGGTGCGCTGGATTTTCCGAAAAGAACTGAATTTTCCGAAGAATGGAAACGAATCGTGAGCTGACACGGTTATGACGTGGATTCTCCAAAATCTCTTCGGTGTCTTCAACGTCATATTCTACTTCACACAGGAACCTTGGACCGCTCCACCAGAGAATATTTTGTTTTAAATCTTCTGGCAGCTTTCCTCGAGAAACGATATCGGCGGGATTATTGGCCGAGCAAACATAACTCCATCGATACTCATTAGTATCCTTTCGTATCAAAGCAATCCGATTCCTTACGAACGTCTGAAGTTGATCTAACGGTTTCTTCAGCCATGCCAGAACAATGGTGCTGTCCGACCAGAGAACAACTTCTCGAAAGTTCATTTGAAGCGCGGGAACGACCTGGCTGATCAATTTCGAAAGCAGCTGAGCGGCACAGAGCTCTTTACGAGGAATGGAGACATCGTCTAATGGGGCAACCTTTGACTTGCTGCATAGAAGACGTAGGTTGGCGGATCCATTGGTGAAAATACTTCTCAAGTAGACGCATGCACCGTACGCTACGTTCGATGCATCGGAAAAACCATGCAACTCATATGCAATCGCATTCGGGAACATAACACACCTTGGAACGTGAATGCGTCCAAGGTCTGGAAGGGATGCGCGCAGAGTAGCCCAATTTTCGCGGATGGTTTCGTCGATGGGATCGTCCCATCCAGCTGATATTTTCCAAAGCTGCTGTACCAAGAGTTTGGCCATGACAATTACTGGTGCAAACAGTCCGAGTGGATCGAACAATTTTGCCACCTCGGAATAAATCATTCGTTTCGTGGCTAGCTCATCATCCGGAAAAGAACATTTCGGCGGATTGGCTATCATGCGGACGTCGCCGTCAGGATCCCACAACAATCCAAGCACCTTTATTACTTCATTTGCTCCGTACTCATGAAAAGGAACCTTCCTTTCTCGGTCGGCTGGTGGAATGTGCTCTAGAAACTCTGCCGAATTGGAGCACCATTTGTGAATATGGAAACCACCTCTGGTTAGCAGTTCTTTTAATTGACGTTGGCTTTCGAGAGCTTCTTCCAACGTGTTAGCGCCAGAAAGCGCATCGTCAACGTAAAAGTCCTCAGTCAAGATTCGAGAGCCGATGGGAAACTCGGAACCTTCTTCCTTGGCAAGTTGTACCAAACACCTTGTTGCTTGGTATGGCGCACAAGCTGTTCCGTAAGTAACGGTATTAAGCTCGAGAACCCTTAACGAACACTTGCCGGTACATTTTTTCTATATCGCTTGAAAATGCATAAGCGTAATTACGGAATCGCAGCGTAATAGAGAATATGCCATTCTGTACAACTGGTCCTACTTGAAGAACCTCATTGAGCGATAGTTTTGATGGGTCCATTTTGGCACTAGCATCGAATACGACGCGGCACTTCGTGGTTGAGCTTGACGGTCGTAATACTGCATGATGCGGCAGATAGTACGTATCCATATTACCTGGATCCTCAGCTCCCTTAACTTCTCTGCAATGGCCGAGGTCTTCATACTCCCTTATGAAATCGTTGTATTGCTGCCTCAGCTCGGGATTACGCTCCAATCGTTTTTCTAACATAAGGAATCGCTTGAGTGCCAAAGAACGGCAATTATCCAACCGGTTGAGGTTTTCTTTAAACGGTAGTTTTACAACAAACCTACCCGTTGCATCGCGCTTGTATGTCGACAGGAAATGGGCTTCACAGGACAGCTGTTCGGATGAAAATGGAGATGCGTTTGGTACTTCCTCCACCTTCCAAAATTGATGCATCATTTCCTCGATGGAATCGATCGAAGCATGGTTGACGTGTTGAATAGCCGCATTCGAAATGTACGGCTCGTTTATTACTCCAGCTACCACCCATCCAAGATGAGTTTCTCGAAGTTGTGGTAAATTGTCACCAAGACTTATTTGATCGGGCTTAAGAAGATCAAAGAACAATTCTCCCCCGATTAACATGTCAACCTTTTCTGGCTGGAAGAAATGTGGATCGGCGAGTTGAATGCCTTCAGGAAGTTCCCAGGAGCTGAAATCAATCGTTCGGTTAGGAATAGTTCCAGTTACCTTGGTTGTAACCAGACACTCGATGTTGGCTTGAAAGTCTCCGTAGCTCGATTGGAATTTAACGAACACCTTATCACGAGCTAGACTTCTCAGGGCATTGATTCCAGTGATTGATACATTTGCTGGCATTCTAGAACAACCGAGGCGGGTTGCCATTTTCTCGGTGACGAAGTTAACTTGAGACCCACTGTCAAGTAGGACTCGACAAGGGTGGGACTGGCTATGTTCATCAATGGCTTGAACGACAGCAGTCAACAGCAATACGGTCTTTGATGTTGAAACGTGATTGCTTGAGCATGTAGTGGATACTGGTTTATCCACCACCGAAACAGAAGGTTGAACAACAGTTGGTTGATTATTCGCGACAGGTTGCTTTGGCGCGGCAATGTCGGCCTTTGAATCCTGACTGCTGTTCCTTTCAGCATCATCGTGGAGAATGGTGTGATGTTTGCGGCTGCATTTTCGACACGTGTTGTTAGACGTGCACTGTTTGGACTGATGTCCCTTCCGGAGGCAGTTGAAGCACAAACCTTTTGCTCGAACCTTTTCTGCCCTTTGAGTTGCTGTCAGCTGCTTGAATTCCTCACATTGGAAGTTAAGATGTGAACCTCCACAAAAGTGGCAGGAACCTGAAGACTTGCTGGAACTTGAAGTAACTGCGTTAGTCTTGAGCGATGGCATTTTGTTGTTGACTGGTGAAAACTTTGGTTTTACGGCGGTTCGTTGGGAGAAAGCTTGCGACGATTCACACTGCTCCAGCACTTGACAACTGGTTTTGAGAAAGGAGATTGTTTGTTCGTATTTCGGGAGCACACCTCTTTGCTGGATACGTTCCCAAGCCATGCGGGTCGAATTATCCAAGGCACTGACGATAAGATGCACCACGATGTGCTCGGAGATTCCCGTTAACTGTTGTTTTTGGTACCGTAGGCCTTCAACATGACCGGTTGCTTCAGTTAGCAAGCCATCCAATTCTTTGAATGTTGCTTGAGACATTTTTCTTAGGGTAAGCAATCCTTGAATGTGTGACTCAACGATTACACGCGTGTTTTCGTAACGGTCTGTTAGCACCTTCCACGCTTGCTTATAATTACCCTCGTTGATTATTTTTGCATCTAATATACCTGCTGCGGATCCAATCAATGCTTTGTCTAGGTGGTACAGTTTTAATGACTCTGAGTCCCCGGACTGTGCCATCAGGTCTTGGAAAATCGCCTTGAATTTTGGCCAATTAGCATAATTACCGTCGAATGTAGGAATAGGTGCTTTCAACGGCTGCTGCTGAATAATAACCTGTGGGGAAACAGATGAACTCACGGTTTGCATTTGAGTAGCAGCATTGATTCTTTCCTGGATGTGATTCGACAACTCGGTATGACGATCCTCAAAAGTGCAGTAAATTTCATCTTGCTCATCCGATGCTTCATCAGGAATCAAGGCCATGATTTCACTATGGAAGTGGCTAAACTCGCTGTAGATTACAACTAGTTTCTTCTCCGCGCACTGCAACTGGGCTAACGTCATACTACTCTGCGTCCGCAAAGTCAACTGAATCCTCACTAGCTTCTGTTCGATCTGTCCTCTCTGCCGGAACAAGCCCTTCAATTTTCGCATCGACTCCAGCTCCATTCCCTCCTCCCAATTGAATCCGTGAAATGAAGCGGACGAATTGGACCTTGAATGTTGTCCGGTTGGAGTATTACTGTTTCGGCTTCGACTCAGAAGTGGAACATTCTGACCTTCTTGCAGTTGGTCCACTTGGTTTTGATTTTCTAGCATATTTCTTACTGGTGAATGTTCTAGCGGCATTTCGAAACTTCTCACTTTACTACTTTTTTGTTCGATGGTCTCTTCAACCACAGTGTTCGTATCGAGACTCTCTTTCACACAAAAACGGCAACGTAGCACACGCGCAGCAAAACGTCCTTGAACACGTTCTCGCTTGTATCGACTCGCAATTTCACCTCGCGACGCGCACGCGACGACTGTACTTCGCGACGGCTGTACTTTTCGATCTGCTGTTTTATCACGTGTTCTTGGAATGATTCCTTCTTGGAAGGAAACCTTATATGAACTGGATACCGATCCTTTGAGTCACTTTTCATTCACTGTGCTATGATCCGGCTCGAAGGACCAATTTATGTTCCACATCAATGGACCATAAGACGTGGGTTAGAAACGTGAAACCCGTGACACTCTAAGTTTGTTCACAATTCCCTGGCCGGATTAGTTTAGAGTGGACTGTATACGGCTGATCGATCGATGGAATACACGTGATTAACACTTAGCAAACTATCTTTATTAACTTTAAATTTAAATTTGATCGCGCGAACTACGAACTGAACACTTCAATGGTCGTACATAGAATGAATGGGAATAGCATCGATGAATCGGTGCTCACCCATCAAGCTGCTAGGTAGAGAGGGATGTATGTACTCAATTTGCCTTGTCTATGTATTCGCGTTCTTATTGTTGCTGTCGTGACGGATGGAACAAGTTCCAAATCAGAATGTAGCAACAAGGTTTTACTGTGCTTTTTATACTCTTAGAGACTCTCTTAAAACTTATTATGTACTTGTAATACGCCTTAAAATTCAATTGATTTTGGGTGGTTACCAGAAATTTAATTTTCGGTGTTCACCAAATAATCGTGACCGGCACAATATTAAAAAAAAGTGTTTTCCTAAAAATTCAAATTAATGTAAGAGTAAAAGCCACCGATTGTTTGTGAGTTTTTTATTCATTTACTAAGATGTATTCTTATTTTTTTCTTACATTTCAACATTGTTAGAGAGTTGATACATTTTTAAACCATTTGACATAAAAAAATGTCAGTCTCGACAATTTCATGAACTATTAAAGGTTTACAGTTACATTTGCATATTTATTCCCTCTCTGTTAAAAATAGAACCGTTTTTAAAACAGTGAAGGATATTCTTTTGGAACCTGAATCTAGAGACTGAGCTGAAGCCGCATCGAACAGAATAATTGACGATCTCGCAATGAAACTGCTTAATGAACATGAGACTCCTGGCATGCTCAAGATATTGCTTGGATGATGTGGGCTAATACTATATACGCTGCCGATCTATGTCGACAAGAAAGTTTAATCGACTTGGCCAAGTCATGGCCAATGAAGCATAGAAGCAATCGTACTTCTCATACTCTGTAGCCACGTTTCCTCAATATCATCTGATTATCAAAACTGAACTCGTCAAGGAAAACCAGATTCTGGACTATTCGAAGGGTAAATATGCTCAAACTTTGCTTATTTATTTGGTGACCTTTTTTCAGGATTTGTACGGTATTCATAACCGGAACTACATCATCCACAACCTAACACATAATCACAAAAAAACAGTGATGGTCAACGCTAACTGAAAATTTAGCGACGCTAATCGCTAATCCGCTAACTGGAAAATTTAGCTCGATAATCGCTAATCGCTCACTTAATAATACGTAGATTGTCATATGTATATGTTTATTGCTCATAAAAACAAACGAAAATAATAAGTTTTAAGTGCTTACAATAATAGGTTCAAAATTCACAAAACGGTCATACTTGAGGATTTTGTGAAAATAAAGAGCAAAAAAGTGAGACTGCTTGTATGTAAAATAAATGTTTCTAGGAATGTTTTTAAAACACAAATATTATCTGAATCGAAAAAGTAAAACCGCAGTTGGCGTTATTTCTAGTGCATTACTCGTCAAGGGACACCGAACTCGAACTCGTCAAGGAACACCAGATTTTGATAACCCCACCTCATGTTGTGAGGCTCCTAGCAAAATCTCAAAACGTCGTCTGTCCGGGTCTGAATACTCTCCAAAGATTTTCAGAAAAGTTCTTCTGGATGCAGAATACGGATGATGTTGATATGGAGATGGGGAAAGTTTTTTCGATTTTTTTGGCTTCGTTCAAGTAAAGAATTGGTTTTTTAAGATAATGCTGGACAAGCCATTGCCGATTGTTCACTCCACTCCAATTTTTTTGAGTCTCGAGCGTACTGCTTTCGAGAACAGCATCCGTTTTCTCGATAGTTGGAAATCCAGTTAGCCATAGTTGAGCTGTGCTTCCGATAAATTGCAGCAAGTTTCCCAAGAAGAAATAGCCGTTAAGAGCATGGTACACGGTGTTGTTCGAATCACGGCGCTTGCTCATTTCTTGAGGAGTATCCATGCTCAATGTACTTCAGTAGTATTAGTGAGAGTGGGAGTTTAACTGTCATTCAAATTTCTTCTCAATAATCTAAGAATTGCTGCAAGAGACAATACATTCACGAATATTGCGTTGTCAATGAAGTCAGTTTTTACTTCACCAATCCTGTTGTGACGGTTCACTTCACACAGTTACTACAATGAAGAACAGTAAAGTTCTTTTTTACACGATTTTACGTACCGTGCAAAAAGAAACCGTGTAAAAAAAACCGCGTTATTTGGAAAAACGTCGTAAAAAACCGCGTTATTTGGAAAAACGTCGTAAAAAAGAACCGCGTAAAATAAAACCGTGTAAAAATGAAACTGTGTAAAAAACAGCCAACTATAGTCTGTTACCGTTACTGTTACTTACTGTAACAATTTTACGCGAAGACGAAAAATCGTGCAAAAAAAACGTGTAAAAAAAACCGCGTTATTTGGAAAAACGTCGTAAAAAACGCGTTATTTGGAAAATCGTCGTAAAAAAGAATCGTGTAAAATAAAACAGTGTAAAAAAAGACTTTACTGTACCATTTATGGTGTAACCACTGGATGGTAGCATTAAAAGAGAGAGGGAGAGGGGTATATAGTGAAGCGTTCCGCTATTCGAGACCATCCTGCAAAATAGCATTACGTAGGGGTGGAAGGAATTCAAAACCGGGAAATTTCCGTGTTACGTAATATGTGAATGTCCCTAATAAGAGGTTTAATGTCCCTAACAAGAGGTTTTCATAATTGAAAAGTATTTAGACTTAATATATCCAATTATTTCAAGGAACAATGGTAGGAAAACTGTAAAGAGATAAATAACAACAATTTTAATGATTTTTCACTCTTATGTAAATCTCTCTCTCTCTCTCTCTCTCTCTCTCTCTCTCTATATATATATATATATATATATATATATATATATATATATATATATATATATATATATATATATATATATATATATATATATATATATATATATATATATATATATATATATATATATATATATATATATATATATATATATATATATATATATCGAAGAGGTATTTGCGGAAGCAATTAGACTAGAACACGAGGCGAGCAGAACTCGTAACCTGAGCGCTGATCAACTTGTTGCCATACTTTCGCGGGCGTGGACGCCACTATGCCTAGGAACCGCCAGCCTAGGCATGGAAGGCCACCAGTCTACTGGTGGACCGACGCGATAGCGGACCTCCGCAGAGCGTGTCTTCAAGCGAGAAGAAGGATTCAACGTGCGCGAACCGACGAAGAAAGGGAAGATCGTCGAGGGGCATTCAGTTCCGCAAGAGCGGCGCTTAAGAGAGCAATAAAAGCTAGTAAACGTGCGTGCTTCGAAAGACTGTGCGCTAGTGCCAACACTAACCCATGGAGTAACGCCTATAGGATGGTGATGGCCAAGACTAAGGATGTGATGGCGCCCGCAGAAAAATCACCAGCGATGCTTGAGCGGATCATAGAGGGACTCTTTCCACGCCACGAGCCAAATCCTTGGCCTCCGGCTGGCGAGTCACTTCACCGACGTTCCAGTATCTCAAACTCAGACCAGAGGTGGTCGGCCAACCTGCCGAACACCCAATATATGAGTGACGGCGTTAGCCGTGCCGAGGCAGAGGAGGCGGAAACGGTTACGAATGAGGAACTCATCGCGATCGCCAACTCCCTGAAGGTGAGCAAGGCACCGGGATTGGATGGGATTCCGAATCTGACTGTGAAGAAGGCCATCAAAGAGGCCCCCAGACTATTCCGGGAAGTCATGCAGAAGTGCCTGGATGACTGTACATTCCCAGAGAGATGGAAGCGACAGAAGCTGGTCTTATTGCCGAAGACAGGGAAACCACCTGGTGACCCGTCGGCATACAGACCGATATGTCTGCTCGATACGGCGGGTAAGGTGCTCGAGAAGGTTTTTCTCAATAGACTAGTAAGGTACACCGAAAGTGCAAACGGTCTGTCGAGTAACCAGTTCGGCTTTCGAAAAGGCAAGTCTACGGTGGATGCTATTCTGTCCGTCACCAAAACAGCAGAGGTAGCACTCCAGCGTAAAAGATGGGGCATTCGCTATTGCGCAATCGTCACGTTGGACGTGAAAAATGCGTTCAATAGTGTTAGCTGGGATTCCATAGCCCACTCGCTTCGGAAACTAGACATTCCGGTGTCTTTGTACAGGATTCTGGAAAATTATTTCCAGAATCGTGTGCTAGTTTACAGCACAGACGAGGGTCAAAAATGTGTCCCAATTACCGCAGGGGTTCCACAAGGTTCCATCCTGGGCCCGGTACTGTGGAATATCATGTACGATGAAGTGCTGAAACTAAAGCTCCCCCAAGGGGTTGTGATCGTTGGATTTGCGGACGACATCACACTTGAGGTCTACGGCGAGTCGATCGAGGAGGTTGAGTTGACGGCTTCGCACTCTATAAGCGTCGTCGAGGACTGGATGCGCTCCAAAAAACTGGAGCTGGCGCATCATAAGACAGAGATTTCAGTTGTCAATAACCGCAAGTCGAAGCAACAGGCGTTGATCAGTGTCGGGAATTGCACCATCGCCTCTAAACGCTCCCTGAAGCTGCTGGGGGTGATGATCGATGACAAGCTCGCCTTCGGGAGCCATGTCGAATATGCCTGTAAGAGGGCTTCAATGGCTGCAGCATTATCTCGCATGATGTCCAATAGCTCAGCAGTGTACGGCAGCAAGCGGAAACTTCTAGCTAGCGTGACTTTGTCCATACTGAGATACGGCGGGCCAGTGTGGACCAAAGCACTAGGTACTAGTAAACATCGGAGTAAGTTGGAAAGTACCTACAGGCTCATGTGCCTGAGGGTTGCGAGCGCGTATCGAACTGTGTCATACGACGCAATCTGCGTCCTGTCCGGCATGATGCCTATCAGCATAGCCATTAAGGAGGACGTAGAATGCTTCGATCAAGGTGACACAAGGGGCATACGAGGTACCAGAAGATCATTCTCGATGATCAGATGGCAGCAGGAGTGGTCCAATTCCGCAAAGGGTAGATGGACGCATCGACTTATTCCGGATGTATCCGGATGGGTCGGGAGGCGCCATGGAGAAGTGAACTTCCATCTGACACAGACTCTGTCAGGCCATGGTTGCTTTAGGCAGTATCTACACAGATTCGGGCATGCGGGGTCCCCCATGTGTCCCGAGTGCGCGGATGCGGAAGAGACTGCTGAGCATGTCTTCTTCGTGTGCCCTCGTTTTGTGCATGCGCGGAGCGACATGATGGTAGTGAGCGGGCCAGACACCACTCCGGACAACCTAGTTCGGAGGATGTGTAAAGAACCAAACATTTGGAGGGCGGTTTGTACAGCCGCCTCTCAAATAGCTTTAGAATTGCAAAACAGGCGACAGGTTGACCACCGACACGCCAGTGTTAGCTAACGGCCAGTCTCCAGGTTAGTTAGCTAAGTTAGCAAAAAGACCTAAAGAACCAAGAGGGTGCACAGAGCACAAAAGCCGCTCCCCGAAGCAATACCTAGCGATGGTCCCGGGGAGTATTATGGGCTGGAGACTGAAGGGGTTTTTGTGGGTCCGGTCACTGATTCAAACCAACCCCACACTCCCTGAGGTTGGTCACCTCAGGGGTTTGGATGCAAATTTCCCCTTCACCTGAAACAAAAAAAAATAAAAAAAAATATACATATAAATATATATATATATATATATATATATATATATATATATATATATATATATATATATATATATATATATATATATATATATATATATATATATATATATATATATATATATATATATATATATACATATATATACATATATATATATATATATATATATATATATATATATATATATATATATATATATATATATATATATATATATATATATATATATATATATATATATATATATATATATATATATATATATATATATATATATATATATATATATATATATATATATATATATATATATATATATATATATAGTCATGGAGAAAATAATAAATACACTGGCAGTTTTAGGTAATTTTCCATGTTTTGGGCACTGGTTTTATTTGTTATATGATGTTATGTTACATCATTACGATCTGCAGACACTCTTTTTCAGAGAGGAACGGAGAAATAACTGGAATTTTTCTGTGTCGGTGATTCCGAAAATTTTTTGTGTGAGTTAGTGCTTTTTAAGGTGGCGAAAAAAATAAATACACTTTTGAAATATATATACAAAACATTCCAAATAAGCTTTATTTATCTACATATCGTTAGCAAAGTGACCTTTTATGTTACAAAACTCACTTTCAATATGTTGTGGCTTGTCCTTTGTTTTGTAAAACCATATTCAATCTTCGGGTATGATTACCACCAGTTTTTTACGAGTAGAAGCTGGATTTGCAATACCCGCTGCCTGTACGACGTTCCATAAGTCTGTTTCATGTTTTAGATGATGCTTTGCAACCCAGACTTTCACAATTTTCCATAGAATTTCTAAATGAATTTAAATTAAGAGACTGCACTGGCCAAACTAATAATTTTATATTTTCGTTTGAAAATCATCTTCGTGGTTTCAATACTGTATGTTTAGGATCGTTATACTGCCTAAAGATCCAGCAAAGTGGCATATTTTCTTCGGTATACGGAAGCAAAATGGACCACCTAGGTACATAGGAAACTTAACTCTACTTCAAAAACGACACATTTTGGCAAGAACTGAATTTTCTAAAAAGTTCTTAGACTAGGGAGCAACTAAATGGCACATCGTGTCTTGGTAGGATGAGTCGAGATTTAACCTTTTTGGTCCAAACGGTCAGCAGCTGGTGGGAAGACCGGTAAATATTGCCTTCAACGCACATTTAACCAAGAAAATAGTCAAATTTGGAAGTGACCACAAAATGGTGTGGTGCTGTTTTCTGATGCTGGTGTGGAACCCATTCATTTTATAACGTAGACAATGAATACTAATGACTATGTAGATATTTTAGGTAGCGTGATGCTTCCGTATGCGATCCTAAACATACAGCATTGAAAACTTGAAGATGGTTTTCAGAGGAAAATATAAAATTGTTGGATTGGCCAGCATAGTCTCCTAACTTTATCCGTATCAAAAATCTATGGAAGATTGTTAAGTTCTACGTTACAAAGCATCATCTAAAGAATGAAACAGACTTATGGAACGACGTACAGGCAGCGTGAAATGCTAGCCCAGCTTCTACTCGTGAAAAACTGGTGGTAATCATACCACGAAGATTGAATATGGTTTTACAAAACAAAGTACAAGCCACAAAACATTGAAAGTGAGTTTTGTAACGCAAAAGGTCACTTTGCTAACGATATGTAGATAAATAAAGCTTATTTGGAATGTTTTGTATATATATTTCAATAGTGTATTTATTTTTTTCGCCACCGTAAAAAGCACAAACTCACGCAAAAATTTTTCGGAATCACCGACGCAGAAAAAATCCAGTTATTTCTCTGTTCCTCTCTGAAAGAGAGTGTCTGAAGATCGTAATGATGTAACATAACATCATATAACAACTAAAATCAGTGCCTAAAATATGTAAAATTAACCAAAACTGCAAGTGTGTTTATTATTTTCTCCATGACTGTATATATATATATATATATATATATATATATATATATATATATATATATATATTTATATATGGATTTTGCAGTCATAGACAACCTTCCATGCGGAGGACATGCTGCTGATTTCAAAGCATATGTAAGGATTCTCCATTTTCTTGTTACCTTACAATGATTTCTTACCTTGAAGTACCTGAAAACTCGATCACTGTGTTCTAGTGCTTTTCCACGCCTTACAAGTCCGACCTGTCACCCAGCGTTTTGTTCGAAGCAGGAAGAAAAATCAGCCAATAGAAATGTCTGTCACTTTCAGCACAAGTTCACAAACTTTAGAAACCGGTTGTAGTTTAAATCTTTAGTTCAAACCTCAAGCAGATTAACAAGTTTTACACAGTTCACAAAATTGCATAACTATTTTTAAAATATCAATATTTCAAACATTAAAACTAAACTTGAATACAATACACTGTGTGTAGAAGATATTACGTATCATTTTTCATGGTATTATGGTTGTGTTCCGGAATTTATAACAATAATGTATAACGTTTCACCTCGTCAATTGTATCTAACCCACATAAATTGAGAATGTAATTTCAATGTTCTAATGCTAAACCATGAAAAAACACGTCCTCTATGGTAGAAAACAACACTCGTAATGCATCGATTGTTCCCGATACTATCTATAGTGGAAAAGCGAAAACGGAAAACATGAAACACTTGAAAATCGTTTACTAATGATACGTCAGTACATAAGGAGTAAGGATGAAAATGTAGAACCGAAAAAGCTTTTATGAAGGAAACATGTACAGGAATCCCCCGGATTGCACGATGGGTGGTGGCATCCACCCGAATAAATGTCTCTTCTGTTCAACTAGGTTGATTTTTATTAGGTAACGAGTGTATGGTTGATTCTAAACACACCAAATATTAGCTGTACTGGATAGAAGATAAATTGCGGTGAGTGAACGTCACCACTCAACGCGCTACTTGTGGGATGCCTGTTTGGCTGTAAAGCTTCCAGCAGTAAATGTGCGTTCTGCACACATTCTACGACCGACGTTTATCCGATTCAGATTTGATTATTTATAATTTAGCATTCATTCATCACATAGATTAGCGTTCAAATATGTTGTCTGTTCATAATAGCTTTTCAATATGCATTTAGTACATGTACAAGCATGAAATATTACGATAGGATTTAATTAAAATCAACGTGATCCTCATCGATAGGATTTATTTTTTATTAATAGGGGGAGAGGGGGGTTCTTTGTGATGAATTAATTATTTACTAATATTTATTCAGAATTTTTATTGTGTGTTCTGCCACAAACGGTGACATATCAACACTATTACATATATTTTAAACTCTATTTCATTAAAAGATTGTAATTGCTTCCGCAGTTAAGTGAATATAATTGTAGAAAATTGTCAAGATAAAAAAAGGAAATTAAAATTAAACCTTAATGTAATCTTACACCTATCTTACTGACTATAAAGTGAGCTAATTGTTGTAATTGAGAATTGCAACAATTTTTGTCGGAGCTTATTGATAATTTGGTTTGACATATTTTCCTTCCTTTGAAGCATATTCTTTCTGGTTGTACAATAACTTGTCCAGATGGGGACTGCACAGTACCAAAAAATGAAATTTATAACTAAGAGGCCGTTCAATAATTACGTAAGCAAATAGGGGGGGAGTGGAAAAAATCACAGGATGGTTGTGTGCAAATCCACGACCGCAAGGTTGAAGCAGAATACTTTTACACAGCTCTACTTACGCTGTACATTAACCTACGGCTGGGCGAATCGGTTCGCGCCGCTTTTCGCGTTTAGCCCGGCAGAGGCCTTATGCGCACGGCCAACACAATAGAAAGGTGTTCTTCATATTGAAAATTAGACACGGCTTTACTGGAGTAAGCGTTGGCAAATGCATCAACCGCTAATACCGCCGCTATCGTGCGAAAGTCAGCCTGGTAGAGGCCTGAGACGTGGTGACCAACCACAGGGCAAGTGATTTGTTTAATTTGAAGGCAGCCACAGGCGCAACCCGCTGCTATCCTCTGTTACTGCTGAGTGCTGATATCTGCTGTCAACCTTGTGGACGGTCCATCCAGCTCACCTTCCGACTAATGAATGTAGCTAGTTTTCCCAGAAACACTCTTTTATAGTCGAAGGGTGCTACGAAATAGGCCACGCCTTTCTGTTCAGTTTTACCATTTTGTAATGTTCTTCAGGCGAATTATACCACAATTCGCATTTGATTTTTGTATCCAGCGAATAAACACCGATGGTGCTCTCACACACGCAACGATTTATCCCTAACCGTATTGCGGCTTGTAACATCAAGCGATTACGTTTGCTCACTGTTGCGTATTGCATCATGTTGCAACTTGGCAGCTGGGTGACGACAAAATTCTGTTCATGCTGAATGATTGAATCGACTTCATATTAACTCTGCATAGTCGAACTAACTGCTTTTGTGAATGCGTTCTAACAGGGCAGTTTGTTATTCAAAATCGGTTATGCTGATCACAGCCTTTGCGCTGCCCCAACAGTGAGTAAAAATTATAAGTAAAAATTTGACAACTACAATAGAATTTGATTGCATCCCGCACAGAATGTCTGCTTGTGTTGATGCCAGAAAATTATTAAACTTCAATTATTTTTCTATTTGCCTTGAAAAAAAGCATTTTGCGGTTCAAAATCGGTTGCTAATTACAACCTTTGAGCTGCCCTAACATTGGGGGAATTAAGATACACGGACAACATGCACTGTGGAAGCTATTTCACATTCAGTAAATTAGACGGGTGCGACAGATTTAAATTGCTAGGATGCAACACAGAATGCTTGACAAAAATTATTAACTTTCAATGACTTGTTTATTTGCCTTGAAAAAGGCATTTTGATTTCCAAAATTGGATTTCCTGATGGCAATCTTCATGCTGCCCCAACACGGGGAAAATAATGGCTGTCTGGCGACACACGTTGAGAAAAACCGCGCTGCTCCTGAGACGTGGTGACCAACCACAGGGCTAGTGCTGCTGCTAAGGAAGGACGACTGCTGCTGTCGCTGTCTAGAACTATTATGAGCGGCTCCGGCTGAAACAGGCTCTTATATAGGCCAAATAGCATGTTTTCAATTGTAAGGTATATGATCCTGTCAACCGTGCTTGGGAAGCAAGCATATAACGACCAATCGAAGGTCGAATTTTTCGTTTTGACAAGGCTTGACTATTTTCAATAGTGCAATAGTGTGAATAATAAAATTACAATTATCTTATTTTGGGAAGAATCTTAGAAGATTTTCCAATCTATTGCTGCAAGAACGAAGGAAATCCATCGAATACTAACCGATTTATTAGCATTTGAAATTGGACATATTTTTCACTTTTTTCGGTTTTAGATTTTCATTTCACATCCCTATGTAGCCGAACTTCCTGAGAGAAGTATTCTACTTCAAAAGTGGAAAAATATGCTTACGTAATTATTGAACGGCCCCTAATACAAATGCAAGCACATAAGAGTTTCTAGCACATAAAGTGAAAAACATACACAATTTCACACCTTTAATAATGCACAATACCGAATCGTTTAAAACCATGTAAATTTGTACGTTAAGTGATGTAAACTTAAAACTTTGAATATAAATATGCATGCATATTAACAAAATAATCATATACACTGCATGTCAATATAATGCCACACGGAATATTACATGGTTTTTAATGCTCCATTTATGTGCATTTAAACAAATGTAAATTTTTTTTTACATTGCTGGTCTAAATATTTGTTTGTAAATTAACAGTTTATTCTTGAGACAATGTCTAGAATTTCTGTTGATAAGAGGATACAAACATTTTATATATTTATTGCACTTTGTTTGGATATTCTCAATGTGCTCCTTGAAGGTAAGATTTTTATCATAAATTAGCCCTCAATATTTAACTTGGTCAAACCAATTTAAGATTGCACCGTTCATCTTAAAAACATGATTATTGGTGGGTTTGAGAAAAGAAACTCTTGGTTTATGGGGAAAAATAATTAATTGTGTTTTTGATGCATTAGGAGAAATCTTCCATTTCTGCAAATATAAAGAAAATATATCTAGACTTTTCTGCAGCCTACTTCATATGACACGAAGGCTTTTTCCTTTTACGGAAATGCTTGTATCGTCACAAAACAGAGATTTCTCACATCCTGGTGGTAAATCAGGAAGATTAGAAGTAAAAATATTATATAAGACTGGACCTAAGATACTTCCTTTAGATACACCAGCTCTAACTAAAATCAAATTTTTCCCATGCGTATTAAATTTACTATTATTTTTTGAAAAGTTGAAAATGTATGAATGTTGAATATTTTTTTCACCTTGCATGAATGTTGAGTTTGGAAATTTACGTTCTTGCAGCACTGCAAAATATTATTCACCCCAACTTTTTGGCAACATTGTCATTTTTGACATGTTTTTGGTACGGGAATTGTTGACAAAACCAAGCATCGTTTTATTCACAGACGGTGTTATGAACAGATACGCAAAGAGTGAGGTCGAAAACTCCAAGTGAACCGTCAAATCGAGGCTCCAAGTGTGCAAAGTAAACAAACTCAGGAGTGTTACTTTTCGTACAGAATGTGTATTGTAATCAGTATAATTGTTGTGAACCACATGCAATCAGTGATGGAAACGAAACGAATATGATGCAATCATCGTTTAATCTCCACATGTACACATCATGAATTGTTACAGACCGCGACTAAACTTGAATCCTCTCAACACATAATGAAATGATGATATGGTGCGTAGGTTTCTGGGAGAAAATAAACACATGACTTGACTACATCTACTCTGAGAAGCGATTCGCTCGTTGCGTTTGTCTCTCCATATGCCGGTCGTTAGGGAAACAAAGAATAGCAGCAGAAGAATATCATGTCGCCTGAGCAGCAGCAGAGGTGTGGTGCGGTGAGAAGGAAAGTGTGGGGGAAGGGACTACTTCGGCAGCGGTTGACTTGAGCGAGAGTAGGAGAGCATACATTGTCATTTTCTTTCTTTTTCTGACAATAAATCTTATTCATGGGTAATAACATAACAAGATCTGATCGCTCTGTGTAACAGAGACGAATTACTTCATATACCGAGTTGTGCACATTGAGAACCATATGTTGTGGTGTACGCTAACGACAAGCAATATATCGTAAAAAGGGAAGCAAAGAGAGTGAACCAACACCGATACTTTGTTATTCGTATACTGACGACGATGTCAACGCATCTTAGGCTTCCTTTATATGTATTCAAAATCGCTAGAGGTGATTTTTTTCCATCGCTGCGTGCAATTATGGTTTGAACGGAAAATGTGTTTGTTATGCTTGTATTATGAGTGATGCATTGAAAATTAAAAAAATGTATAAACAAGCTTTGAAACTCAGTTATATATCCTTACAAAGTTTCGGAATTTCATTACACTTTCTAGTGCGTATGAAAAGTCATGCGAAATTAAATGTGGTTGCCAGAATTGCTTGGAATAGAATATTAGCAAAGGGTTGCCATATTTACTGCTTTTCTCGTTGCGTATCTCTTTATAACACAGTCTCTAGTTTTATTTACCGTGGAATGGGGTGAAATTGATCAGTGGGGTGAAATTGATCACCTGAAAATTCGTGATAAAAAATACACATCAAAATATATTGCTCTTACAACACTAGGCAATGTTAACGTGTCCTTAAACGCAACTTTTGCATGATCCACATACCTGTCAAAGTTAACCCTTGCATGCCCGGTGCAATTTTTCATATTTTCCAAAAATTCTTTTAACTCAGTCAAAACTGAATCAAATATGATCAAACAAGTTTCCAAATAATAAAAAAAGTATTGAATTTACTTAAAGTAATCTCAGTTGAGGGTTAACTACCGTAAATTTGGAGAAGTGAGTAAATTTTGATAAAAGCTCAAAAAATGTAATTTTCAACAATGATCATTCCATACCATTAAAGAAATACTGATGAATTCACAGAAAACCACAAAGATTTTAATTTCAGAGCTAGGTTTTGAGCTTTTGCAACAAATCGAATTGAAATCGGTCTAACGACGATCAAATAAGAGCAAATTTAGCAACAATCATGCAGTAGACGATAGAAATTTCACCAATAGCCATAGAGGTTTACTGGAGCACATACCAGTACTTGTTTTAAAATTATACTATTTCGGGGAAAATGTACTTGGAGCTAGTTAATTGGAAATTGTTATGAAAATTGATCAATTTCACCATGTTCCATGGTACTATGAAAAAACTTTTGCAAACAAATTCAAACAACACATTACCTGACAAAATTCTTTCGGAACTACACCGAAAAAGTCTTTCCGCAACTCGTAAAATAACGAGACTAAAACCTAACTCTCGACTCGGAGGTATCCAGCATCCGTTCAGAAAGACTGATTCGTTGCTGCTGCGACTGTATTTCCTCTTTTCAGAAATATTGGCAAACCATCCTTGAATTCTTTCAGCTTAAAACGAGGACGAATTAAATAAAAACCTCGAGACACCAAATCTACTCCATCAGAAGAATTCCCAATATAATTTGCCTCGCCAACCAAAGTGTAACTTTGTCGTTTTCCATCAACTATCATTCTATTTATCACCTTCTGAATTGATAACACTAAATCCAGCTTCGGCAATCGAATGTGCAAGTAGTTTGGCAAGATTCCTTACCTATGCTTGCTTCAATGCATGTATGCTCTTCAACCGATCGGCAATCATATTCGCAAAAACTTTTGCGAAAACGCACTATAATCTGGATTGTAACCCTTTTCGGACAAACAGTAAATTATGACCGTGACCATCACTCGCTGATTTTTGATGACCAATCCGAGAATCCTATCTAACATTCATCCGTATCATTTTATCACCCGTACTCATTCGTTGTTCCCGGGCCAGATAATGCAACTGCTACTAAAAAGCTTTTTCGTTGCCCTTTAATGCAGCTCCTACTGTACCAATTCCTCTAAATCAGCGGTTCTCAACCTTTTTTTTGCGTACCTCTTGGCGATATTTTTCAAA
Organism: Wyeomyia smithii; assembly: GCF_029784165.1. NCBI lineage: Eukaryota > Metazoa > Arthropoda > Insecta > Diptera > Culicidae > Wyeomyia > Wyeomyia smithii. The sequence continues at coordinate 83,312,483 of NC_073694.1, forward strand.
TCAATTGTACCCCCTGACTTGGAATATTCTAGCAGAGTGGAAGAGAGGTGGTAGATAATGTTGTGGTAGTCTAATTCACGTTTCAAATTGAATTATGGTTTGTTTGATTACTATGCTCATGTTTCAAGAGCAAGTTGAACAACAAATGAAGTATTATAAGAAACATTGCTTTATCCGCCATTACTGATTTTTCTTTCGCGTACCCCTAAAAGCTTTCATGTGCCCCTAGGGGTACGCGTACCCCAGGTTGATAACCGCTGCTCTAAATCATCAAAATTGAGGCGCATGTGTTGTTAAGTTAAACGACCAGACGTCCTGCATTTTGCGAGTCAGTCCCGCTGCTTAACAAAATGTCCTACCTAGAAAAACGTCCCGCAAAATGTCCCACATTTATCAAAAGTATCTTGCACGCCTTTGAAATATTCCACGGTTCACAAATATGAACCAATAAATGTAACATTTTTTCACTGGGACATTGCACCTTTAAATCACGTTTTACTTAGAAAATGCAGATCTTTTAGATGGTATAAAAAACTGATATAGCTAAACAACCCAATTCTCTGTGCAAAAATATCCAAAAATCAAAATGGCGAAACGTTTGTCTGATTCAGTGTCAACATAAACAGAATTTCTCGATGGTTTGCAAATAAGTGAGTTTTGGGAAAATTTAAATAATATTCATTCTTTAGCTTACAGGTTTCACATCACTTTAGTTCGGTGGTGGAGGAGTTACCTGAACACAAGCAGCTTCAGCGGATAGTAACCATCGTCGATGAATGTCGTTATGTTTATCAGTTTTGACGTTGTATTATTCATTTACGAATTGACGAATTTGTATACCCGAGATTTATTACGCAATATATTTCGTTAATGTCTGATAACCATTTCTGATCTATTGAAAATTATAGAAATAAATAAAACATATACGTTGCATAAAACGTGTTAGCATTCGGACAGGCTTCGTTTTGCTCGTCTTCATCTTAAAGAGAAAGAGTTTTCTTGCCTCTTAACAACTGCGAGCTTACATTCAATGTGCATTCTCTGACGAAAAAACGCTCCTAATTTGACAGAGCAAAAATCCAGTGAAACTCTTGTAAATTGCTCATACGCGCACGCAAGAAAAATGAAATAAAGTGCTCGGCGACCAACTGAGCATTGCGTTACCGTTCTCATCGTTCTGGGGTGCGACAAAAACAGTATAAAATCGAACTTTCTGCAGAATACGCACCCATGGTGAGTTGTGAATCTTCCTATAATATTAAATTCAAAAACGGTTAGGATGTGGCTTCAATGTGAACCTAAATGATTTATATTTGGCCAACTTCTCTTCTAGTAAAGAAGAAGCTAACGAAAACTTATTCACTTCTGTTAGAGCGTCTTGATAGAAAAACTTCACTACACTTTCACTTTTTGCCTTTCTCCTAGAAAGGTATAGCAATCACTGGAAAAACCAAAGGTATAAAAGTGGTCCCAATGGCCGAATTTCATATACCACTCGACTTCTTTCGACGAACTGAGCATTTCCTGTATGTATGAATGTATGTGTGTATGTGTGTGTGTGTGTGTGTGTAAGTATGTGCAACTTTTTTTTCTCACTCACTTTTCTTAGAGATGGCTGGACCGATTTTCATAAAATTAATTGCAAATGAAAGGTCTAGTTGCGCCATAGGTTGCTAGTGATTTTCATTGTAATCGGATTTTAAGTTTAGAGGTTATGTATCAAAATGTAAAAATCACGAAACATCAATATCTCAGAAACCACACAACCGATTTTAATAAAATTGGTTTCAAATGATTGGGCTGTCTCCAAAACCCTTAACTTTTTAATTTCGTAATGATTGAACATATGGTTCAAAAGTTATGTAAAGAAAAGTTATCCTGAGGTTGTTTAAACTCACTCATTTTTCTCAGAGATGGCTGAACCGATTTTCACAAAATTAGTGTCATATGAAAGGTCTAGTTGCCCCATAGGTTGCTATTGAATTTCATTGCAATCGGATTGTAACTTTGTCCGTTGTTCATGAAAACGTGAAATCACATAATGAAAGTTAACATATTGACTTCCTCCTAACGATCACTGGCTAATTAAAAGGTAGAAAAGTGATCCAAATGGCCGAATGTCATATACTACTCGACTCAGTTAGACGAATCGAGCATTTTCTGCATAAAAGCATGTATAGGTGTATATGTTTGTGTGTGGGTGTGTACGTGTGTATGTGCACCTTTTTTCGCACTCACTATTCACAGAGATGGTCTGACCGAACAGATTTCAATGAAATTAATTGCAAATGAAAGGTCTAGTTGCCCTATAAGACCCTATTGAATTTTATTGTAATCTGATTTCTAGTTTAGAGGTTATGTATCAAAGTGTAAAAATCACGAAACATCAATATCTCAGAAACCACACATCTGATTTGATTAAAATTAGTTTCAAATGAACGGGCTACCATAAAAACCCTTAACTTTTGAATTTTATGAAGATTGAACATGTGGTTCAGGAGTTATGGAAAGAAACGTGTTCTGGAGACTATTTAATCTCACTCATGTTTCTCAGAGATGGCTGGCCTGATTTTTATAAAATTAGTGTCATATGAAAGGTCTTGTTGCCCCATAAGACCCTAATGATTTTTTTTTTCAAACGGATTATTACTTTGCCTGTTATGTTTAAAAATGTGAAATCCAGCTATGAAAAGAAACATATTCCAAGACAACTTACTTGGACTCACTCATATTTCTCAGAGATGGTTGACCCGATTTCCACAGAATTAGTATCAAATGAAAGGTCTACCTACCTCATAACTCCCTATTGAATTTTGCAGTAATCGGACTGTAACTTCGTCTGTAATGTATCGAAATGTGAAAATCACGAAACTTCATTATCTTAGAAACTACACAACCGATTTGAACAATATTGATATCAGATGAACGGGCTAGTTAAGGGTTAACTGATGAATTATGATTGAACACGTGGTTTCAAAGTTTGGCTGCCCCATACGTTACCTTTTCATTTGATTGTAATCAAGCTTAAGCAAGCGTTATGTTTTAATTTGTAAAACAACGAAAGTCTATTATCTCAAGTACTACACGACTTATTTGAACATAACTAGTGTCATACAAATGAGTCATCTCTCAAACTTACAAATAACAAACTTCATAACAATTTGATATGCTGTTTAAAAGTTTTAGAAAGAACAGAAATTCAAAGACTATTCAACACTTTACCTGCTTCGATCAATATATATGGCTTCAACATGATTTAAATGTGGTATCGTACTATCTGAACGTTCCCGGCATCGCTCGTGATTAAATTGTTCGAAATTAAGAGACATTGCTTTTATTTCGCTATTTCTTAAGTTCTAACATTACGTCAAATTTCATATTTTATACTTTAATTACAACATCAATATTTTAGAACCCAAAGAGTGGATAAACATTTATTGGATTTAAGCATTTATGTAAATCTATTTTTACAAATAATAAGTTTGAATGAGAAAGGCTGAGTCTGACCGCTAGGTGGATTAATTTAGGTTTTTTTTATTCACTTTCACTATTTAATTTTATCACTTTTCACTTTTCACTTGCATATACGTACACTTTTGAAATACGTATAGTGTTGAAATACGTATATGCAAGTGAAAAGTGAAAAGTGATAGAATTATATAGTGAACGCGAATAAAAAAAAGTGAAAGTGTACTAACGAGAACTACTCCCTCTTAAACTGAGAGAGCAAATAAATGTTTATCCCTAACACGTGTTGATAAAGAGTGAAGAAACTCTGCGACTGAAATACTCTACGCCTAAATGTGGATAATTACTCACTCTGTGTGAGAGAAAGTCTAGTTCTCCAAGGGGTTTGGCAGGTAGAAAAGGAAATTCAGGCAAAAATCAAGAGAACGGAAGAAGCCTGCTTTCGGATACTCAAATGTTTTTTACTTTACCAGCAATGAATTCTACGTGAAATTCACACGAAATGCATATGTCTACTGCATAAGATTCATAGGACAAATGGGACAAATCAGAGTCTACACGCAGCTTTATTTTAACTCTAATTTGATTAGGATCTACTCAGTTTGGTAATCTTATGCAAAATGTCAAAATGTCCTGCGATGCCGTTTTAAGTCGGGCTTTTATTCGTGATAATGAACGGAAACATTTGTATCGATGTACAGTGCCCAATACATGCAATCGATACAATTTAAATCCTTCGCAGTGTTTGGTGACGGATGATGACGGATTTTCTGGTGTGCGTACTGTACAAAAACATGAGCCACAGTTCACGGGCAACTGTGAACCGGTTGGTTGCCGCATTATATAAAGACACGTGAATGATTTAAAACTTTTGTAATGTTTCGATGAAAAATAAATCTATGATTTTGATTGTTCTGAATTTATTTTATTTATTAAGTCAGATTTACAAAAACCAGAAATCATCAAATTTCCATATTTAGGCAAACTGGGTAACTTGTACTCATTTTCGTTAATTCCTGGTTTGCATAAACAGAGTAGATTCTAATCAGTTTTTGACGTATGACGCCCTTACTCAGAAGTGAGTAACCGTAAAAGTACTCAAATTAGGGTACCTCCACTTTTTTTCAAAAATGGGTCATATCTAACTCACTTTAGAGTAACAATTAATGAGCGTGTATGTTTATAATATAGAGTCGCGCAAAGATGAAACCAAAGGAACCAAATCAGTTTCAAACGAGGGTACCAATCGAGCAATGTAAATAAACAAGGTGATAATGTTAGGAGTGGATGAAAAGTGTTGTAATTAAGCGTGATGAAGAATATGTATTTTGACGTAGAACTACGTTTTTCTTTAGCCTACCACATAGGGATGTAAATAGGAAAACTATTAACGAAAAGGGGACGAAAATTGTCCCTTTTTAAATGCTTATAAATCGGTTTGTTTTCAACCACAGTACACAGTACACAGCAGCAGCGAGGTAGCACCAAACGTCTCGATTTGCCAGTTAAGGGCTTCGGCCTTCTGTCCGCAATGAAGTTTTGCTTTACCTTGGCAACAGCACATTCTGTAGTGAATCCAAGAAAACACAATCTGTCGCGACCGTCTTATTTACTGAATGAGAAAACAGCTTTTACAGATTTATAACAGCAAAATGCCTTTCTCAAGGCAAATAATCAAGTAATTGAAGGTTAATATTTTTTGGCAATAACACAATCATTCTGTGCTGGATCCTAGCAATCAAATTCTGTCGCGGTCAAAAAATTTACTTTATTTATTTACCTAATCCTCCCCACTGTTGGGGCAGCACGAAGGCTGCGATCAGCATAACCGATTTTGAGCAACAAACTGCCCTGTCCTGTTAGAACGCCTCAACAAAGGTGATTAATTCGACTTTACAGGAATAAATTGAAGTTCATTCAATCAATCTGCATGAAAAGAATTTCGTCGTCTCCCAGCTGCTCAGTTGCAACAGGATGCAACACGCAATAGCGAGCAAACGAAATCGCTTGCTTGATATTACAAGCCGTAATACGTACGATACGATTTAAAATCGTTGCGTGCATGAGAGCACCATCGGTGTTTATTCGCTGTATACCAAAAATCAAATGCGAATTGTGGAATAATTCGTCTAAAAAAAATTACAGAATGGGCAAACAGAACAGAAAGGCGTGGCCTATTTCGTAGCAACTTTCGGCTATAAAAGAGTGTTTCTGGTAAAATCAGCTACATTCATAAATCGAAAGGGGCACTGGCTGGACCATCCACAACGTTGGCAGCAGTAGATATCAGCACTTAGCAGTAACAACGGATTGGTCACCGTGTCTCAGGAGCAGCGCGGTTTTTCTCAGCGTGTGTCGCCAGACTGCCATTATTCCCCCCGTGTTGAAGCAGCATAAAGATTGCCATCAGCAAATCTAGTTTTGTACAGCAAAATGCCTTTTTCAAGGCAAATTAACAAGTCATTGAAAGTTAATAATTTTTGACAACGCAAGCAAGCGTTCTGTGTTGGATCCTAGCAATTTAAATCTGTGGCGCCCGTCTAATTCACTGAATGTGAAATAGCTTCCACAGTGCATGTTGTCCGTGTATCTTAATTCCCCCACTGTTAGGGCAGCTCAAAGGTTGCGATCAGCAACCGATTTTGAACCGCAAAATGCCTTTTTCAAAGTAAATAAACAAATAATTGAAGAGTAATGCAGACATTCTGTGCGGGATGCAATCAAATTCTGTTGTAGTCTAATTTTTACTTTATTTAGTAAACCCCCCACGGTTGGGACAGCGCAAAGGCTGCGATCAGCATAACCGACTTTGAATAATAAACTGCCCTGTTAGAACGCATTCACAAAAGGAGTTAATTCGACTATGCAGAGCTAATATGAAGTCGATTCAATCAATCAGCATGAACAGAATTTCGTCGTCTCCCAGCTGCCAAGTTGCAACATGATGCAACACGCAACAGCGAGCAAACGAAATCGCTTGATGTTACAAATCGCAATAAGATACGGGTTGAAACCGTTGCCTGTGTGAGAGCTCCATCGGTGTTTATTCGCTGGACACAAAAATCAAATGCGAATTATGGAATGGAATTATGGAATGCGAATTATGGAATCAAATGCGAATTATGGAATTAGAAAACTGAACAGAAAGGCGTGGCTCATTTCGTAGCTCCCTTCGGCTATAAAAGAGTGTTTCTGGTGAATTCAGTTACATTTCTTAGTCGAAAGGTGGACTGAACGGACCGTCCGAAACGTTGACAGTAGCAGGAGCGGATTATTGCAGCAGTAGCAGCGGGTTGCTTGGTCTCTGATTTACGATTAAACAAATCACTTGCCCGGTGGTTGGTCATGGTCACATGTCTCAGTAGCAGCGCGGTTCTTTTCAGCGTGTGTCGTCAGAGTGTCGTTATTCCCCCATTGTTGGGGCAGCAAATAGGTTGCCATCAGCAAATCTAATTTTGAACAGTAAAATGCTTTTTTCAAGGCTCATAAACAGGTTATTGAAAGTTAATAATTTTTTGACAACACAAGCAAGTTATCTGTGCTGGATCCTAGCAATCAAATTCTGTCGCGGCCATCTAATTTACTGAATGTGGAAACAGCTTTCCCAGTGCGTGTTGTCAGATTGTCTTTATTCCCCTACATATTTTGAACAGAAAACTGTGCCTTACTTAAGGAAAAAAAACAAGTGATTGAAGAAGTATTTTCGAAAGATCTCGAGCGCCAGATTTCAACAGCAATTTCTTTCTGTTCGTTCATTCATATCGTATTCTTTCATATGCGAATTAGAAGCCTATAGCACTGCAATTGCAAAAAAAAAAAAACAAATATGAAGTGTCACTGCATGTTAATTTTTTTTCGCTGTTGTTCTCATTCATGTCAAGCTAGCAACATTTACTACAGTAGTGAAAACCCTTTTCTAATCTTATGGCTGTTGTAGTTCAAGGTAAAGCGCTCGCTTAGCATGTGAAAGGTACGGGGATATTGTTCTGTTGAAATGGGTCGATAGATGTGGAATTTTCTTAACTCTGGAGGTTCCAGATCACACAGCCATATATTTTGTACTCCAGCACAGCACAAAACGTGCACAGTATTGTATTATTCTCGTACAGTAGACTTCCAGAGTTTATTCAATGAAAATTTTCTCGATTTGAGCAAGCAATAGTAGATTTCAAGACTCGTTAATGAAACAATCCAAACTATACATTTGTTAAGGGGGAACCCTACATTAGAAGTTTGAAAAATAAAAAATCCCTAATTTTTTTCGGATGTTTGGAGTAGAGTGATGTGTTCGAGTATTTTGCCTATCGAGTAATGTATATTTGGAGATATAATTTGCATGTGTTGGATACATATATAGTGAGTATTACGCTGCTGTCAGCGTAACTCTCAAAACCATGTTTTTCAACAGGTGGGGCGTTTTTCTCAGCATCCATTGCGCCAATTTGGCTGAAATTTTTTTACAGCTGCTTGTAAAATTTTAGCCAAATCGGTTTGTAGATGCTGAGGAAAACTTACCACTAGTTGAAAAAAAATATGGTTTCGAGAAAAACACTGCCAATAGCGTAATACTCACTATATTTGCCGCACGGTACATAATACATCTTCAAATATACCTTAATCAATAGCCGAAATGCCCGAACACTTCACCTTTCTCTAAACATCCAATTTTCCAATTATCACAAAAATTCATTATTTTTCAATTTTCCAGAGTCGGTTATGCGGTCGTGTCTGGGATCCAACCTCCTACTTTTTTCCGAAGTTTAACTACACATTTCAATCCAACATTAAACCTGTACACTGGTTCAGTTAAATTGAACAAAGCATCACCGGTGTTATCTTTCAAAACTGTGTACCTTGTGAAGAATTTCAAAAAATGATATTCGCTTATGCATGGTGAAAAACAGAACATAGTTCTAGATATGGCGACAGATGAAAAGTCAGCGAGTGTTATACGGCTTAGAAGTTCGACGATTTCCCGGACTATATCTGTAATTTTTTCAAGGTAAGTGATTTATCGCGTAAAAGAATCGAATTCTAATTTTGTTCCATTGTTTCAGCACAAGATCACAGAGATTCTGAAGAAAGCATCTTTACGCTAGAGGCAAGTATTTGTTTACTAAAACATCAGTTAATTAAATTAAATTCTTTGTTTGCTCTACAGGCTTCTTCAACAGAGAACTAAAGTTTATACTTGGTGATGAATTGTTATAGTAAAAATTTAATTTTAAATTTTATAAATAAAACAAACATTACATTATATGCAATCATTTCCATGTGAAACTGTTTTCATTTTAAAATCGAATAAAAATCATTTGAAGCTCGGTAAACATTCATTTAAGATTCAAAATCCAAAAACTTTATGTTTATATGTCATAACACGAGAATTGAAAGTGTTTTCCTTTTGAAAATGTGGTGTTGCACGATAAATAATTCTAAAGTGTTTTGCATATGAATTCTATATGTTGTGACCAGTAGGGCGAAATCAAGTGCAAAACACTTTATAATGTCGTGTCGATTTCTTTGAGTGTACGAATATGCTATGTGTAAAAAAATGTTTTACCTTCGCATATTTTTTCTCTAAAAAGACAATCTTTCGTATAAGATTCGTGGAAGGGGGGGGGGGGGAGAGGGTAATGCAAAGCCTTATTATGGGGCCTTATTATGGGGGGAGGAGGGGTTAAAAATTTCAAAAGTCATTACATAATAATAAATGACGCCTAAATGTATATTCACTCTTTGGGTTCCAAAATATTGATGTTGGAATTGAAGTATAAAATATGAAATTTGAGGTAATGTTAGTGCTTAAGAAATGGTTAAATGACTCTTAATTTCGAACAATTTAATCTCGAGCGATACCGGGAACGTTCAAATAGTACGATACCACATTTAAATTATATTGAGGCCACATATATAGATCAAAGAGAGTGTAGTTTTAAATAGTCTTTGAGTTTCTTCTCTTCCACTAACTTTTGAGCCACGTATCAAATTGTTATGAAGTTGGTTATTTGTAAGTTTGAGAGATGACTCGTTCGTATGACACTAGTTATGTTCAAATAAGTCGTGTAATCTTTGAGATAATAGACTTTCGTTGTTTTATTAACGATTTAATACATAACGGTTGCTAAGGTTCGATTATAATCAAATGAAATGGGAACGTATAGGACAGCCAAACTTCGAAACCACGTTAAATCATAATTCATCAGTTAACCCTTAATTAACCCGTTCATCTGATATCAATATTGTTCAAATCGTTTGTGTAGTTTCTGAGATAATGAGGTTTCGTGATTTTCACATTTCGGTACTTTACAGACGAAGTTACAGTTCGATAACAGTAAAATTCAATAGGGTGTTATGAGGCAGCTAGACTTATTAGTTGACACTAATTTTGTGGAAATCGGGTCGGCCATCTCTGAGAAAAGTAAGTGAGTCCAAATAGTCTTCGGAATATGTTCGTTTTCATAGCTGGATTTCACATTTTTAACAGGCAAAGGCAAAGTAATAGTCCGATTGCAAAATAATTCAATAAGGTCTCATGGGGCAACTGGACCTTCCATTCGACACTGATTTTATGAAAATCGGTCCAGCCATCTCTGAGAATCATGAGTGAGATTAAACAGTCTTCAGAACACGTTTCTTTTCATAACTTTTAAACCACAAGTCAATCTTTATAAAATTCAAAAGTTAAGGGTTTTCAAGGTAGCCCGTTCATTTAAAACAAATCTTGTTCAAATCGGTTGTGTAGTTTTCGAGATAATGATGTTTTATGATTTTTACATTTTGCTACATAATCTCTAAACTAAAAATCCGATCACAATAAAATTTGATAGGGTCTTATGGGACAAGAAGACCTTTCATTTGCAATTAATTTAATGAAAACCGGTTTAGCCATCTCTGAGAAAAGTGAGTGAGAATAAAAATCTGCACACACACACACACACGCACACGCACACACACACGCACACACACACACGCACACGCACACACACTCACACACACACACACACACACACACACACACACACACACACACACACACACACACATACAGAAAATGCTCAGCTCGTCGTGCTGAACCGAGTGAAATACAGTAAAGTTCTTTTTTACACGATTTTACGTACCGTGCAAAAGAAACCGTGTAAAAAAAAACCGCGTTATTTGGAAAAACGTCGTAAAAAAACCGCGTTATTTGGAAAAACGTCGTAAAAAAGAACCGTGTAAAATAAAACCGTGTAAAAATGAAACTATGTAAAAAAACAGCCAACTATAGTCTGTTACCGTTACTGTTACTTACTGTAACAATTTTACGCGAAGACGAAAAATAGTGCAAAAAAAACCGTGTAAAAAAACCGCGTTATTTGGAAAAACGTCGTAAAAAAACCGCGTTATTTGGAAAATCGTCGTAAAAAAGAATCGTGTAAAATAAAACCGTGTAAAAAAACCGTGTAAAAAAAGACTTTACTGTATGTCATTCGGCCCTTTGGGGCACTTTTATACAGTAAAGTTCTTTTTTACACGATTTTACGTGCTGTGCAAAAAGAAACCGTGTAAAAAAACGCGTTATTTGGAAAAACGTCGTAAAAAAGAACCGTGTAAAATAAAACCGTGTAAAAATGAAACTGTGTAAAAAAACAGCCAACTATAGTCTGTTACCGTTACTGTTACTTACTGTAACAATTTTACGCGAAGACGAAAAATCGTGCAAAAAAAACCGTGTAAAAAAACCGCGTTATTTGAAAAAACGTCGTAAAAAAACCGCGTTATTTGGAAAATCGTCGTAAAAAAGAATCGTGTAAAATAAAACCGTGTAAAAAAAGACTATACTGTATGTCATTCGGCCCTTTGGGGCACTTTTATACAGTAAAGTTCTTTTTTACACGATTTTACGTGCTGTGCAAAAAGAAACCGTGTAAAAAAACCGCGTTATTTGGAAAAACGTCGTAAAAAAAAACGCGTTATTTGGAAAAACGTCGTAAAAAAGAACCGTGTAAAAATGAAACTGTGTAAAAAACAGCCAACTATAGTCTGTTACCGTTACTGTTACTTACTGTAACAATTTTACGCGAAGACGAAAAATCGTGCAAAAAAAAAACGTGTAAAAAAACCGCGTTATTTGGAAAAACGTCGTAAGAAAAACCGCGTTATTCGGAAAATCGTCGTAAAAAAGAATCGTGTAAAATAAAACCGTGTAAAAAAAGACTTTACTGTACTTTCGGTTTTGCAAGTGGTTGCTATATCTTTCTAGAAGAAAGGCAAAAAGGCAAAAACATTATTCAAAAAATAAATTGTTTTGTTTCGAAATTATATTATCCACTCACAACCAACTCAACTGGTCTAGATTTACCCATAGCCGACACCGGGAGATTTTCTGAGGTGAAAAATCTCTGGGATCACGCCTTCCATCGCATGAGGAAGTGAAGCCGTTGGCGTCGGTCCGTTAATCAATAGGTCGTAAGTTAGGGTCCTGGGTGGAGTCGCCTCCCCGGGTGTATATTTTTTTCGAAAAGACAAAAATATTAGATACCACTTTGCCGAAGACGTCACACCGATCAAACAAACCGTTTTGGCCCTAAAAATATGTTTAATCATCAATATTTTCCCAAGATAACATTTTTAAATAGTTTCTTATAATTGAGTCGTGTTCCAAAAAATTATACCAATAGCACAAAATGGCATCTTTTGCCTATGAAAATGCTATGCAAAGTTTCAGCCACATCAAAATGGTCGATTAAATTGGTTGCCCTTTTCTGTGGAATTGCTCATTATTAAAGAAATTTCAACAGATATTGACCTAGTTTCCGCACCATGACAGAACACAGTTTGTAGAAATATTTGTTATATATTTTGTGATTAAAATCATATCAAAAATCGAGAAGTACAACCCGGGTAGCTCCGTTCCGGTCCGGTTCGAAATAAAATCGAGCTTCGAAGATTCCGGTCCCATCTGACTTTTGATTGGATTCTACCCGATCCGATGTCATACACTATTCAAAAGAACTTTCAATACGCCTCCCGCGACGCTGATAGCATCGTATACGATGTTTTGAGCAATCAATATTTCTTTCACCTGATCCAGGATATGCAACAGGAGAACATTGAATTATTTTCTTTGAAAATCTGACAAAATATGTTACGGAACAGTAAACTATGTTTATTCGCCTGACCAAGCTTGATTTTATTTAACGCAGATCTTGCTGCGAAGCCGCTTTCGACTTTGGCTGAAACCAACAACCAACTTTTCCATAACCGGCAGAATCGTGCCAGTTGGGTCAACGTGCAAAAAACAACAGGTTTTCAAGTTGACATTTGCCGGGATTTTCCCGGCGTGAAGCCCAATTTCCCTTTTTTTTCCCGGTGATTTGAAATTCCCGGCTTTTCCCGGTAGAGTGGCCACCCTGTATTATAATCGTAGAGTAATTAGGTTGTATAACGTTTCCCCGAAAAAAAATTTTTCGAACCGAAATGTTTTCCGCGAAGGATATATCCCCGAATGTACCGTTTTCCCGAATGTAACATTTTTCCGAAAATCATCCCCGAAACCCAATTCCTTCAGTGTACCATTTCCCCGTAATGTAATAATTATGCCAAACAACTGTTTGAGGCAGCAGCAGCATCAATGTTAAAGGTCTCAGTAGACATCTCTTCCACCGAGCAGCTTAAAACTGTTTCCTCAACTTTTGATATGATGTTTTTTATTAGACTCACTTAATCCGACGGTGTTAACCTTGTACAGTCAGGTTTTTTTTTACGAAAACCCGTGTAAAAAAACGCGTTAATTCAAAAATCCGCGTAAAAAAACCGCGTTAATCCGAAAATCAGAAAACCGGTGCAAAACCTCAAAAAATCCACGTAAAAAACTGACTGTATAGGGTTCCACTTTGGTCATCTGTGTAGTAGAATTATCAACAATAAATTCGATTCCTTGCCTTTTGAAACATCATGTTCGATTTAAAGATTTCTGCTGTCATCATACAAAGAACATACCGTGTACGGAAGTGGACAATCATAAAATATATTATTTCTGTCGTTAGCTCCTGTTCAAATGAGGGTGGAACATTTGAAATAGTATTTACTCGTTCCATACTTTTATGGTATAAGGTGTTTTTCCATTAAATATGCCTTTAGCTAGTAGTTGTATTTTTTTAATTTTGTTGATTACACTGCTTATCATGTACAATCATATTACGTTCACTATTTTCCGATCGTTGCTCATGGTTGGGAACTATTTGTATAACATAAGCATGAATTGAAAATTTTCAACATAGGTTCACTTGGTTCCATTGTTAAATTGAGTAATTTGATACGTAGCAGGAAAGAAATATTGTAAAATGAAAACATTTGTATTGAAATATGATAGTACAAAGGCTAAAATTCGCTTCGTTTAATATGTCATAATTGTAGATTTACAGGTAATGAATTCAATTTGCGAAGCTCATTTGGAATGAACGACGAAAACATTGTACAAAAATTGATTTCCGCTTTTCAACTGTAATAAATTCAATTTATTTATCCGCGTCAAACCAATTCAGATGTAAAAATGATACAAAACATTCTCTATCTTCTACATGGTATTCCAATCTGTTGAAAAACGTGGGGAGAATTGTTGCTGCATGTGATGAGTTTTCGGCGATTTGGTTAAGAAAAAAACTATGTTTCTAATTTAGCATCTAATGCGCGCACACGTTTACGACCATCATCTACTCTTTCGTGCTTTTTCCATACACGGTGATATTTGTTCTCTAGCGAGAGCATATTTAGCTGGAAGCACACTGCTGCACTCGCACCCCGGGGCCGTGATGATGATCTTCGTCCTCGTCGTAAGCATTCTTGTAGCCATAATTTCGACGATCGCTTTCTGGGTCCAATTCCACCTATAACAAGATAACTCAGTTAATTTATTATGTAAACCACACGAACTTGATTTCCTCGAATACTGCATTTATGTCTAAATGATTGTATGGAACTTTGCCAGATTTCACAATCAATAGGTAACTTAACTGATTTAACAACACAACATCAGAGGTTTCAAGCGCGTTGTAATAACTATGCCAAGTAGGTATGACTAGTGATGTCCGATTACTTCTCGATTAATCGAGTTAATCGATTATTTGCGGAAATATTCGATTAATTTTTAATCGAATAACTGACTTTTCGATTATTGAATAATCGAATAGTTGACCCCGATTATTGTTCGATCATAGTTCAACTTTGTCCAAAAATGGGAAAATTGGTGATTCGAAACCTCTGTTCTCACTTATTTTATATAATCCATTTAGTTGAAAATTGTAGTTGTCGACTGGCGACAATTGATTTTACTCGCATGCCGCACATTATACATTGTACCTTACGTCGCAAATAGTGCGCTGTATAGCGCATTACATCCCACGTAAGGATATTTGAAGTCGCGATTTCGATTTAGTGCTGCGACGTTGATATTTCCCGCTGAACATGTGAAAAGGGCCCAAGTGCCATATGTAAACAAGCCACAATTTCACGATTTTCAATGAACACAAGCTTAATCTACTCGTACAAATAAAATTGTTTGATTAAGAGTAAATTCTTTTATCAATAAATCTTATTGGTAAGAGCAGATTTCGCTTGTATTGATCAAAAAACGAGAAAATTTGGCTTGTTTACATATGGCACATGGGCCCTTTTCACATGTTTGGCGAGATTTCATTCAAAATTATAAAAATGCGCGCACGAACGAAAACTAAACTTTTTTTTTACGTGTTCACAAACAAAACTCTTGGCGTCGCACAGTGGCGGGTCTCCGAACAAAAGTCGGACAAAACCCAAAATGTTCATTTAAAAAGCAGAAAATCCATATCAGGTTGATTTTTTTCTGGAAAATTCAATTTTGGTGTCAAAAATTCAAAAAGTTGGAAAAATATCTCCCTAAAAAAAAATAAAAAAAAATAAAAAAAAATTAAATTACTAAAATTACTAAAATTACGGCTAAATTACGTCGGTTAAAATTACGGCTAAAATTACGTCGCAGTGTTTTTATGTATATCATTATTTTTCATACTCCCATCTTTTGTTATGTTCGAGGATCCAGTAGTCATCAGCGAAACTGAGGATAGTATATATAATATAAAATATATAATAATAATGATTACGGTGTACGGTGTCAGTACTAAAAACTGACTATTTTCTGGCGAAGCGAATATGGGAAACCAGTATAAACTGTCAAAATGTGAACCAGCAGATCGTGTGCCAAATTTCGCAGTTGGAAAACTGCTCGGCATAATCAATAACCATGAACGAATGATAATCCATATGGTTTAACAGTCGTGACTATATCCCGAACTAGTTGTTAACCCTCTAGTGCCCAATGCCGCCATTTGGCGGGCTTCAGTCGAACCTCTAAAAAGCTTCAATGAATACTTAAAAAGTGTTTATAATGATTCATAGTGATTTTACCGAAGCCCGTCTAGAAATTAACTTGGGCACTAGAGGGTTAAGCACGTTTTGTGGTTATTGATTATGCGGGGCGATCATGTAGTACTTAAATAGATATCGATTTTGGCTAAATTAATACGTCGCATTAATTTAGGAAATAAAATGTTAAATACGTTAAACTAGAATACGTGAGTAGAAAACAAAGAATTATTCATTCATATAAGATCAATGTTGTGTGTAATAAGCAGTCTTTAAAAAAACCCACTGCCATTAATCAACTGTTCTGCCTTTTTCACGCTATACTATTTTAAGAGAAATGTGCATTCGAAACGAACTATACAGTATATTATATGTTGAAATATGCAAAATGGTCCCATTTTAATAGATTTAAAAAACTTGAGTCTAAGTAAAAATTTGTCGTTTAACATGGTCAAAAGGGGGTTGTTCATGTGTTTTCATACTAGTAAAAATACAGTGTCTATATACGTTAGTGAATAATTTGTGACGTGTCACCATCGTATTATTGTAATCAGGGATACCAGATATGCAAATTTATCTGAAAATGAAGATTTTTAGAATCCGTGTGCAGACTTTTTTTGATTTGTCGGTATTTGCAGTTTTTTCAGAGAGCAGATTTCATATTGAATTTAAATTTAATATTGAATATTGAACTTAAATTTCATAATAAATTTTCGGAGTAGAATTAAATGGAAATATTACCTATTCTCAATATTTAAAAACAGGTAACATCGATCAGCTCAATAGCATCAAACAGCGAATTCAAGAAGATTTTTTTGTCAAACTTGGTCTACATGTCGACAAACCGCACGCTGGCTTCGGCAGTAGCAATAACGGTGTTACAGCAAGACGTTTTTTCCAATGCAGAATTTTCTTTGGAGATAACAGGAGTCGATATTAATTTAATCTAGCGATTTCAGACGCTGCTAGCAACGATTTCGAGTGGTGAAAGAATTGATGCATCAAAATTTAAGTCCAACGCTACCGTTCATTATTACCTACGTAAAATTGTATGGATGTTCAACAACAGTACACAAATTACTAATTCAAGGATGTGAAATAATCGTTTAATCTTCGAGTCTCATTGACAAACTTTCGGAAGGATCCCAGGAATGCATGAATAAAGCAATCCGGAAAACACGAGAAAATAAATGCGACATGTTTCGTGAGCTGCTAATTGCGTCAGATCCGGTAGTTCCGAGTTTTAGACACAATAACAAATCGAAAAGCACTTTCACATAAGAGGTGGAAGATTTATTAATTTTCAGTCATGATGATACTGACGATGACGAGTAAAATGTTAAAACCTAATGCAATGGTTTGAAAAATTAATATTCATGTCAATTTAATATAATTATATGTGTTATTTTACCTTCTTTGCACACCTGAACGTAAGGCAATGAAGTTCTTCTAGAACAATTGAATGAAACTACTAACTACTTCTGTAAAACAACGTAACTTTCACAAATCACCATGCGCCTTCATTCAAACTATTTTATTTTCAATTAAAATTTTTGTTCAGCGGGGCAGAAAGGGGCAAAATGGGACCTTAATATTCGAAAAGTAGAGAAAATTTCCTATGAAATGCATACTATGCGAACTGTGGGAACCGATGGGTCAGATCGTACAGCACACGTTTGCGCAAAAAAAAAGTCTTT
Source organism: Wyeomyia smithii (assembly GCF_029784165.1). Lineage (NCBI taxonomy): Eukaryota > Metazoa > Arthropoda > Insecta > Diptera > Culicidae > Wyeomyia > Wyeomyia smithii. The sequence continues at coordinate 83,330,029 of NC_073694.1, forward strand.
TTCAGACCACTCAATAGGTATTTCAAACATTTTACAAAAGTTATGATGAATTATATAAAAACATTCAACACGAAATACAATTCTGATTATTAATCTTCAAAATGCAACCTATCGCATGGAATTCGAATAAGAATTAGGTGAGTATTTACTAGTCGAAGTCAACCCCAATATGTGCTTTCTGAGCGAAAAAAATCATTAAAATAACATGACTTAACAACGTTTGAAGTGCTCTCAAAAATTCAAATATAATCCAATTGCCTTGATATTTGAAAAACACGTTTTTCAATACATTAGAACTTTTAAAAAAATATAAAATATCAATAATTAGAACTTGAGTTTTGTCCGGCTTCCGGCCACTGTGCGTCGCGACTACGAAGTTAAAAAAGATTTAAAGGGCTGTTCGCACTTACGCAAACGCACATAAGCGATTGTTAAAATATGTGTGAGTGCCAGAGATAGAATATTTTCTTCCCCCTTTTTCGCATGCAAGAACCGAACGAATTCGCGTTGACCCAATTATAGTATGGAACCGAATTCAAGGACAGATTCCAACGCTTTATAAAATACCGATGAAATACATGCCAGTTCTAGGAACATCCGTTCCTTCAGAAGTCTACTCAGCAAAGCCGGTCAAACGATTACAAAGCTGCGAAATCGGCTCCCTAGACCCCAACTAGAAATGTTCCTAATCTAACACTTGATAGGAGAGGATGCATGGTTCTACTGACGGCACCTACTCACGTCACAGGATGTCTAGGGAGTAGGGACATTCATTGTCATTCGAATGTTTAGCATTTTTGAGTTAAATGTTTCTTTTCTCGCTTTTCAAACGTTAACAAGTAAATTTATATGGTGGTTTCTATTTATTGATTCGTTTGCCTAATGTTTAGGATGTAGGATTCGATCACTTAAATCTAGTGTAAAGTTTTTCGTACAGCAAAATCACTTGCAAACAAATGCACAATTGCAAAACTGAAGAATTAAATGAATCGGAAAAATACTTTCTCAAAAATTCATAAAGAATTAGGCTAATTGAATTATTAAATATATTAAATAATGTGATTTCAAACCGAACAGTCAAAAAGTATCTTGAAGAAAGTTTTAATATGTTGTAAAATTGTACAATATGTTTTGCTGCGAAAAAGCAAAGTTTAGGTGTTACACTATTTAACACAGAATTTGCAGTAGAGATTCGATCCTAGGCTTGTTCGATGAACCAGCTTCGTACATCGAAATCAAGAGGTAGGCCACGGAATATTTCTAGAGCTTTCTGCCAGATTTGTCAGTAAAATCTAGAGATCAAGTTTATTGGTAACTGACTGTTGGTCAGCACTAACATTTTATTTTTGAACGTAGGGCTAACGCAATCAAATAATCGATTATCTCGATTAATCGAATATCTTGTGTCAGTTAATCGAGTCCTATTAGCGGGCCCGAACAAAATAATCGATTAACAATTAATCGATTAGTTGAAAAAATCGGACATCACTAGGTATGACTGTTTAAATACAGCAGTAAAATTTTCAATGCAGAGCTGCGATTTATCGAAGCATCAATCTGAACGTGAAGTAAGATAAATATTATCCCATTGCTTCCTCTAACGGTAAATAATTGGAGAAGCAAGCATGGAGATTTGAAACGATCTTGTGTTGATTACAGAATAATTATTGTCAACGGCAGTGAAGTTACAGAGTTCACTCTGAACTATACAGTTGATTACAGAATTGTCATTGTCAACGGTAGTGAAGTTACAAAGTTCACTCTGAACTATAGCACATGCCCAAGTCTTGCTGATTCTTGAACTTTAAAAAATCACTAAGTATGATAAAGTGATTTTTTTCATGCCAGTTCAGGGTGTAGATTTCAGGTGTTCATCTACCTACTCACTAATGCACTAAGTCTGTTAGATATAATTAAATTTATTTTATGCATCTAGAATGAGGGTCAGTGGTGTAGCAAAGGGAAGGTTATTGAAAAAAATCGGCTCGAACTCTCAGAAAGTCGACGAATAAAAATACTTTAGAGACAACAACAGATCGCTATCTTGAATTGCGATCTGGTGTTTGAGCAGCCCTCAGTCATCATCCCGATTTCGAAAATACCCATGTTGGATAGTATTTGTCCATTTCAGGATGTATTTTAGAAAACCAGAAGTCGCTATTCTGGATTTCAAAATGGCGTTTCTGGAAGTATATATGATGATTTTTGACCGTTCTACACCTTCCGAGGAAGACTAGTGGTAAAAATTCCTGCCAACACAGAAGAATGCAGCTTAATAAGTAAATTCAGTTTCCTCATTTTTCACCTTACTACACCAATCGAATACACCATAGAAACAAAAAAAAACAAAATCAACTGCATTACGGAATCTCATATTTATATATAAGCAGAAAAAAGATTATATTGCTTACTGGTATAGAGTAAAATATGTTCTAAGACATCATAAATGGAAATATTTACAGAAGTTATCGAAATTCTCAGGCAATATTTTTCTGATTAAATCATAATGTTGACACCGTGTAAAAAAAGACTTTACTGTACTTTCGGTTTTGCAAGTGGTTGCTATATCTTTCTAGAAGAAAGGCAAAAAGGCAAAAACATTATTCAAAAAATAAATTGTTTTGTTTCGAAATTATATTATCCACTCACAACCAACTCAACTGGTCTAGATTTACCCATAGCCGACACCGGGAGATTTTCTGAGGTGAAAAATCTCTGGGATCACGCCTTCCATCGCATGAGGAAGTGAAGCCGTTGGCGTCGGTCCGTTAATCAATAGGTCGTAAGTTAGGGTCCTGGGTGGAGTCGCCTCCCCGGGTGTATATTTTTTTCGAAAAGACAAAAATATTAGATACCACTTTGCCGAAGACGTCACACCGATCAAACAAACCGTTTTGGCCCTAAAAATATGTTTAATCATCAATATTTTCCCAAGATAACATTTTTAAATAGTTTCTTATAATTGAGTCGTGTTCCAAAAAATTATACCAATAGCACAAAATGGCATCTTTTGCCTATGAAAATGCTATGCAAAGTTTCAGCCACATCAAAATGGTCGATTAAATTGGTTGCCCTTTTCTGTGGAATTGCTCATTATTAAAGAAATTTCAACAGATATTGACCTAGTTTCCGCACCATGACAGAACACAGTTTGTAGAAATATTTGTTATATATTTTGTGATTAAAATCATATCAAAAATCGAGAAGTACAACCCGGGTAGCTCCGTTCCGGTCCGGTTCGAAATAAAATCGAGCTTCGAAGATTCCGGTCCCATCTGACTTTTGATTGGATTCTACCCGATCCGATGTCATACACTATTCAAAAGAACTTTCAATACGCCTCCCGCGACGCTGATAGCATCGTATACGATGTTTTGAGCAATCAATATTTCTTTCACCTGATCCAGGATATGCAACAGGAGAACATTGAATTATTTTCTTTGAAAATCTGACAAAATATGTTACGGAACAGTAAACTATGTTTATTCGCCTGACCAAGCTTGATTTTATTTAACGCAGATCTTGCTGCGAAGCCGCTTTCGACTTTGGCTGAAACCAACAACCAACTTTTCCATAACCGGCAGAATCGTGCCAGTTGGGTCAACGTGCAAAAAACAACAGGTTTTCAAGTTGACATTTGCCGGGATTTTCCCGGCGTGAAGCCCAATTTCCCTTTTTTTTCCCGGTGATTTGAAATTCCCGGCTTTTCCCGGTAGAGTGGCCACCCTGTATTATAATCGTAGAGTAATTAGGTTGTATAACGTTTCCCCGAAAAAAAATTTTTCGAACCGAAATGTTTTCCGCGAAGGATATATCCCCGAATGTACCGTTTTCCCGAATGTAACATTTTTCCGAAAATCATCCCCGAAACCCAATTCCTTCAGTGTACCATTTCCCCGTAATGTAATAATTATGCCAAACAACTGTTTGAGGCAGCAGCAGCATCAATGTTAAAGGTCTCAGTAGACATCTCTTCCACCGAGCAGCTTAAAACTGTTTCCTCAACTTTTGATATGATGTTTTTTATTAGACTCACTTAATCCGACGGTGTTAACCTTGTACAGTCAGGTTTTTTTTTACGAAAACCCGTGTAAAAAAACGCGTTAATTCAAAAATCCGCGTAAAAAAACCGCGTTAATCCGAAAATCAGAAAACCGGTGCAAAACCTCAAAAAATCCACGTAAAAAACTGACTGTATAGGGTTCCACTTTGGTCATCTGTGTAGTAGAATTATCAACAATAAATTCGATTCCTTGCCTTTTGAAACATCATGTTCGATTTAAAGATTTCTGCTGTCATCATACAAAGAACATACCGTGTACGGAAGTGGACAATCATAAAATATATTATTTCTGTCGTTAGCTCCTGTTCAAATGAGGGTGGAACATTTGAAATAGTATTTACTCGTTCCATACTTTTATGGTATAAGGTGTTTTTCCATTAAATATGCCTTTAGCTAGTAGTTGTATTTTTTTAATTTTGTTGATTACACTGCTTATCATGTACAATCATATTACGTTCACTATTTTCCGATCGTTGCTCATGGTTGGGAACTATTTGTATAACATAAGCATGAATTGAAAATTTTCAACATAGGTTCACTTGGTTCCATTGTTAAATTGAGTAATTTGATACGTAGCAGGAAAGAAATATTGTAAAATGAAAACATTTGTATTGAAATATGATAGTACAAAGGCTAAAATTCGCTTCGTTTAATATGTCATAATTGTAGATTTACAGGTAATGAATTCAATTTGCGAAGCTCATTTGGAATGAACGACGAAAACATTGTACAAAAATTGATTTCCGCTTTTCAACTGTAATAAATTCAATTTATTTATCCGCGTCAAACCAATTCAGATGTAAAAATGATACAAAACATTCTCTATCTTCTACATGGTATTCCAATCTGTTGAAAAACGTGGGGAGAATTGTTGCTGCATGTGATGAGTTTTCGGCGATTTGGTTAAGAAAAAAACTATGTTTCTAATTTAGCATCTAATGCGCGCACACGTTTACGACCATCATCTACTCTTTCGTGCTTTTTCCATACACGGTGATATTTGTTCTCTAGCGAGAGCATATTTAGCTGGAAGCACACTGCTGCACTCGCACCCCGGGGCCGTGATGATGATCTTCGTCCTCGTCGTAAGCATTCTTGTAGCCATAATTTCGACGATCGCTTTCTGGGTCCAATTCCACCTATAACAAGATAACTCAGTTAATTTATTATGTAAACCACACGAACTTGATTTCCTCGAATACTGCATTTATGTCTAAATGATTGTATGGAACTTTGCCAGATTTCACAATCAATAGGTAACTTAACTGATTTAACAACACAACATCAGAGGTTTCAAGCGCGTTGTAATAACTATGCCAAGTAGGTATGACTAGTGATGTCCGATTACTTCTCGATTAATCGAGTTAATCGATTATTTGCGGAAATATTCGATTAATTTTTAATCGAATAACTGACTTTTCGATTATTGAATAATCGAATAGTTGACCCCGATTATTGTTCGATCATAGTTCAACTTTGTCCAAAAATGGGAAAATTGGTGATTCGAAACCTCTGTTCTCACTTATTTTATATAATCCATTTAGTTGAAAATTGTAGTTGTCGACTGGCGACAATTGATTTTACTCGCATGCCGCACATTATACATTGTACCTTACGTCGCAAATAGTGCGCTGTATAGCGCATTACATCCCACGTAAGGATATTTGAAGTCGCGATTTCGATTTAGTGCTGCGACGTTGATATTTCCCGCTGAACATGTGAAAAGGGCCCAAGTGCCATATGTAAACAAGCCACAATTTCACGATTTTCAATGAACACAAGCTTAATCTACTCGTACAAATAAAATTGTTTGATTAAGAGTAAATTCTTTTATCAATAAATCTTATTGGTAAGAGCAGATTTCGCTTGTATTGATCAAAAAACGAGAAAATTTGGCTTGTTTACATATGGCACATGGGCCCTTTTCACATGTTTGGCGAGATTTCATTCAAAATTATAAAAATGCGCGCACGAACGAAAACTAAACTTTTTTTTTACGTGTTCACAAACAAAACTCTTGGCGTCGCACAGTGGCGGGTCTCCGAACAAAAGTCGGACAAAACCCAAAATGTTCATTTAAAAAGCAGAAAATCCATATCAGGTTGATTTTTTTCTGGAAAATTCAATTTTGGTGTCAAAAATTCAAAAAGTTGGAAAAATATCTCCCTAAAAAAAAATAAAAAAAAATAAAAAAAAATTAAATTACTAAAATTACTAAAATTACGGCTAAATTACGTCGGTTAAAATTACGGCTAAAATTACGTCGCAGTGTTTTTATGTATATCATTATTTTTCATACTCCCATCTTTTGTTATGTTCGAGGATCCAGTAGTCATCAGCGAAACTGAGGATAGTATATATAATATAAAATATATAATAATAATGATTACGGTGTACGGTGTCAGTACTAAAAACTGACTATTTTCTGGCGAAGCGAATATGGGAAACCAGTATAAACTGTCAAAATGTGAACCAGCAGATCGTGTGCCAAATTTCGCAGTTGGAAAACTGCTCGGCATAATCAATAACCATGAACGAATGATAATCCATATGGTTTAACAGTCGTGACTATATCCCGAACTAGTTGTTAACCCTCTAGTGCCCAATGCCGCCATTTGGCGGGCTTCAGTCGAACCTCTAAAAAGCTTCAATGAATACTTAAAAAGTGTTTATAATGATTCATAGTGATTTTACCGAAGCCCGTCTAGAAATTAACTTGGGCACTAGAGGGTTAAGCACGTTTTGTGGTTATTGATTATGCGGGGCGATCATGTAGTACTTAAATAGATATCGATTTTGGCTAAATTAATACGTCGCATTAATTTAGGAAATAAAATGTTAAATACGTTAAACTAGAATACGTGAGTAGAAAACAAAGAATTATTCATTCATATAAGATCAATGTTGTGTGTAATAAGCAGTCTTTAAAAAAACCCACTGCCATTAATCAACTGTTCTGCCTTTTTCACGCTATACTATTTTAAGAGAAATGTGCATTCGAAACGAACTATACAGTATATTATATGTTGAAATATGCAAAATGGTCCCATTTTAATAGATTTAAAAAACTTGAGTCTAAGTAAAAATTTGTCGTTTAACATGGTCAAAAGGGGGTTGTTCATGTGTTTTCATACTAGTAAAAATACAGTGTCTATATACGTTAGTGAATAATTTGTGACGTGTCACCATCGTATTATTGTAATCAGGGATACCAGATATGCAAATTTATCTGAAAATGAAGATTTTTAGAATCCGTGTGCAGACTTTTTTTGATTTGTCGATATTTGCAGTTTTTTCAGAGAGCAGATTTCATATTGAATTTAAATTTAATATTGAATATTGAACTTAAATTTCATAATAAATTTTCGGAGTAGAATTAAATGGAAATATTACCTATTCTCAATATTTAAAAACAGGTAACATCGATCAGCTCAATAGCATCAAACAGCGAATTCAAGAAGATTTTTTTGTCAAACTTGGTCTACATGTCGACAAACCGCACGCTGGCTTCGGCAGTAGCAATAACGGTGTTACAGCAAGACGTTTTTTCCAATGCAGAATTTTCTTTGGAGATAACAGGAGTCGATATTAATTTAATCTAGCGATTTCAGACGCTGCTAGCAACGATTTCGAGTGGTGAAAGAATTGATGCATCAAAATTTAAGTCCAACGCTACCGTTCATTATTACCTACGTAAAATTGTATGGATGTTCAACAACAGTACACAAATTACTAATTCAAGGATGTGAAATAATCGTTTAATCTTCGAGTCTCATTGACAAACTTTCGGAAGGATCCCAGGAATGCATGAATAAAGCAATCCGGAAAACACGAGAAAATAAATGCGACATGTTTCGTGAGCTGCTAATTGCGTCAGATCCGGTAGTTCCGAGTTTTAGACACAATAACAAATCGAAAAGCACTTTCACATAAGAGGTGGAAGATTTATTAATTTTCAGTCATGATGATACTGACGATGACGAGTAAAATGTTAAAACCTAATGCAATGGTTTGAAAAATTAATATTCATGTCAATTTAATATAATTATATGTGTTATTTTACCTTCTTTGCACACCTGAACGTAAGGCAATGAAGTTCTTCTAGAACAATTGAATGAAACTACTAACTACTTCTGTAAAACAACGTAACTTTCACAAATCACCATGCGCCTTCATTCAAACTATTTTATTTTCAATTAAAATTTTTGTTCAGCGGGGCAGAAAGGGGCAAAATGGGACCTTAATATTCGAAAAGTAGAGAAAATTTCCTATGAAATGCATACTATGCGAACTGTGGGAACCGATGGGTCAGATCGTACAGCACACGTTTGCGCAAAAAAAAAGTCTTTTTCAGACCACTCAATAGGTATTTCAAACATTTTACAAAAGTTATGATGAATTATATAAAAACATTCAACACGAAATACAATTCTGATTATTAATCTTCAAAATGCAACCTATCGCATGGAATTCGAATAAGAATTAGGTGAGTATTTACTAGTCGAAGTCAACCCCAATATGTGCTTTCTGAGCGAAAAAAATCATTAAAATAACATGACTTAACAACGTTTGAAGTGCTCTCAAAAATTCAAATATAATCCAATTGCCTTGATATTTGAAAAACACGTTTTTCAATACATTAGAACTTTTAAAAAAATATAAAATATCAATAATTAGAACTTGAGTTTTGTCCGGCTTCCGGCCACTGTGCGTCGCGACTACGAAGTTAAAAAAGATTTAAAGGGCTGTTCGCACTTACGCAAACGCACATAAGCGATTGTTAAAATATGTGTGAGTGCCAGAGATAGAATATTTTCTTCCCCCTTTTTCGCATGCAAGAACCGAACGAATTCGCGTTGACCCAATTATAGTATGGAACCGAATTCAAGGACAGATTCCAACGCTTTATAAAATACCGATGAAATACATGCCAGTTCTAGGAACATCCGTTCCTTCAGAAGTCTACTCAGCAAAGCCGGTCAAACGATTACAAAGCTGCGAAATCGGCTCCCTAGACCCCAACTAGAAATGTTCCTAATCTAACACTTGATAGGAGAGGATGCATGGTTCTACTGACGGCACCTACTCACGTCACAGGATGTCTAGGGAGTAGGGACATTCATTGTCATTCGAATGTTTAGCATTTTTGAGTTAAATGTTTCTTTTCTCGCTTTTCAAACGTTAACAAGTAAATTTATATGGTGGTTTCTATTTATTGATTCGTTTGCCTAATGTTTAGGATGTAGGATTCGATCACTTAAATCTAGTGTAAAGTTTTTCGTACAGCAAAATCACTTGCAAACAAATGCACAATTGCAAAACTGAAGAATTAAATGAATCGGAAAAATACTTTCTCAAAAATTCATAAAGAATTAGGCTAATTGAATTATTAAATATATTAAATAATGTGATTTCAAACCGAACAGTCAAAAAGTATCTTGAAGAAAGTTTTAATATGTTGTAAAATTGTACAATATGTTTTGCTGCGAAAAAGCAAAGTTTAGGTGTTACACTATTTAACACAGAATTTGCAGTAGAGATTCGATCCTAGGCTTGTTCGATGAACCAGCTTCGTACATCGAAATCAAGAGGTAGGCCACGGAATATTTCTAGAGCTTTCTGCCAGATTTGTCAGTAAAATCTAGAGATCAAGTTTATTGGTAACTGACTGTTGGTCAGCACTAACATTTTATTTTTGAACGTAGGGCTAACGCAATCAAATAATCGATTATCTCGATTAATCGAATATCTTGTGTCAGTTAATCG